>NC_041220.1:70201090-70237650 GCF_002837175.3 Physeter macrocephalus | reverse complement strand
CCGGGGCGCGAACCCGGTTCCCCTGCATCAGCAGGCGGACGCGCAACCACTGCGCCACCAGGGAAGCCCCGCGCAGAATTTTTGTAAAGTGAATCTTGTTCCCTCCATGACTCTCCTTATAAAAGAGGGGCTACTCTTCTTGTGGGGGACACCTTCTAAGGTATCTTCCTGGTATGCCATCTCTAGGAAATGTCCTCTCACCACCAGGGGTAAAGCCCTGTCTGTCGTGTGTCGGTTACATGTTCCTGCCTCTGAACTTGAGTTTCAGTCAAGGATGGACATCTGATCCAAACTAGACCAATACAACAAAACCTTCTTTTTTGGAATTCGAAATTGGAGCCTGGATCTTTCAGATTAGACTCTAATCCCATCTATAAGTGCCATTACACTCTGCTCCGGAGTTTCTATGAGACACTTTGTAGCTTAATGCTATTTCCTTTTGTCTTTCCTTAGCTCACCTTGGGATCTGTTACTATAACCAAGTTTACTTCTTCCTTGGGGTGAACCCTATGAATGGAATAAGACTTTGGTTTAGAAATGTCAGGCTTGGGATTTCCCTGGTGGTCCAGTGATAAAGAATCCACCTTACAATGCAGGGAACGTGGGTTCAATCCCTGGTCAGGGAACTAAGATCCCACATGCAGCGGGGCTGCTAAGCCCGCGCACCACAACTGCTGAGCTAATGCACCACAACTAGAGCCCACGTGCCCTGGAGCCTGTGCTACAACTAGAGAGAGAAAACCTGCACGCCACAACTAGGGAGAAGACTGTGCGCTGCAGTGAAAGATCCCGCATGCTGCAACAAACACCCAACGCAGCCAAAAATAAATTAAATAAATAAAAAATAAATCTTAAAAAAAAAAGAAAGAAATGGCAGGCTTACTACCTACCGTCAAGACCTTCTGGGACCCTATTCCAACAATGAGATTTCCCATGTGCTGTTTCCTCCAAGCCTTCTCACCCAGTCTTCTGCACAGCTGCCAGTCTCCAGCTTTTTTTTTTTTTTTTTTTTTTTTTTTTTTTTTTTTGTGGTACGCGGGCCTCTCACTGTTGTGGCCTCTCCCATTGCGGAGCACAGGCTCCGGACGCACAGGCTCAGTGGCCATGGCTCACAGGCCCAGCTGTTCCGCGGCATGTGGGATTTTCCCGGACCGGGGCACGAATCCATGTCCCCTGCATCGGCAGGCGCACTCTCAACCACTGCGCCACCAGGGAAGCCCAGTCTCCAGCTTTTCTTCCCAGGCAGAACTTAGTTCCCAACTACATGTATTGAGTATTTCTCTGAGGCAAAGAAATTCCTTTCCCTTCCCATTCCTAAAAGTGTCATTCTTCTAATTTTACTGTTAACTTTGCAGTTTTGAATCAACCTAGGCTTTAGTATTTCATTAAACACAAGATAAAAAGCAAGAAAGGAATACCAAATTTTATCTATTTTGAAAATAGTTTTAAGTGTTCTCAACTCCCCAGTGTCTTTCTTCTCTGATTTGTCTCACCAAAGCAACCTGGTTATCCTTCTTAAAGCAAAGCTCTGTTTGAACTCCTCTGGTGTTTAAAATTTATTATTGTCTCCACGAAAATGTCCATAACACTAAAACGTTTTTATTGAAGGCCGAGGTTGGCAAACTTTTTCATTAAAGTTCAGATAGTAAATATTTTAGGCTTATGGGACATATTGTTTCTGTCTCAGCTACTCAGCTCTGCTGCTGTTGTAGCACAAAAGTAGCCACAGACAATGTGTAAGCCAATGGGCATGACTGTGTCCAATAAAACTTTATTTACCAAAACAGATGGTGGACACTATTGACCTAAAGCCTTCTACGTATTGGACCTTATCCAGCTGGATTAGTTTTACTTTCTACTCTCTCCACTTCACACACTCAGGCACTCCACTTCCGTGCCTATTAGGTACTCTGTACATTCACTGCTCTGTGCTTCTGTTCCCTTGGATGGAGGCTGGAGTGGGGCTCAGTGAGACTGTTGTTTCTCCAAGCACATTTTCCATAAGAGGTGACTTAACATTAACTTTAAGGTATCATGTAGTCATACTACTTGTTTAGAGTATGATGACAATACTCTAGAGAAAGCATAATAAAATACATGATTAAAACACAATACTAATCCTATGAAACAGGTAAAGAAGGTAATCGCAGGGTTGTGCCTTAAAAAACACATGCTTGCTCTTCTACACATCTTAATTGATGATGCCATCTTTTCACCATCCCCCATCTTCAGACAGAAGCTGTTTATGCCTTTTCTTTCTGCATACTTTTCTTCCCTTCATCTGGGCTAATCTTAAAAGCACTACCCATCTTTCAAAATGCAGACTAAACGCTCTGCCCTCCATTGATCCTGATCTTTCCAGCTATGAGTAATTTCTCACTCTTCGGAATTCCTGTTATACTCCATCACATCATTTTAATCTCGGTATTATAGTTATTTAATTATCTTAGTTCAATAACTAGAATATCTCACTAGAGTATCTCTTAATAGACTCTGTCTTCCAAAGAGCACAGATCAGTGTTTTGCAAAGAGTGGGCATTACATATTTGTCTGATTAATAAATTTAAAAAATTTGTAAAAATGAATTTCTTCAAACTGAGACTCCCTTTATTTGATGAACAAGTGTTAACTCTGTATAAAGATCAGGGTCAAAAGCAAACCTCTGGTTTACTAAACTTTAAAAAATATCCTCAGGCACTTGTGGTCCAGTGTTGGTGAACTTAAGCTGGTATTTTTGCTAGCCAGATTTGCTACATATGAAACCCATTGGCCATTTGGGGATTGACAACTTTCCTACTGCTCCTTTCAAAGAACCTCCCAAGAAAACTGGGATAGATAATCTAGGTGCCATATGTGCTGTTAAAATAAAGTTGGATATGCACTAATCAAGCGGTTTCCATGAGAAACACAAGGACTCCAAAATATGAAAAATCTTTTTAATTGTAGTACTTATGGTAGGCACTCCAAATAGAAAAATTACATTTCAAACTTTTTTTATCTTAAAAAATAGTTTATACCACAGCTTAAATATCTTGGAGCAGAAACAATGTGGCTGTTTAAAATGTTATATAAACAAGTTTGGAAGAAGCAAAAAAAAAAAGTTTCTTTTTCATGTTGCCTACAAAGTCTTTAAATATAGTGCTTAGCTTAAAAGAGAGATTTCTTTTTTCACTTTTTGAAAATGGTGGAGACATAGGTATGGGGAGCCCTTCTCGCACAATGGATTACAGGCAAGGGAACAAGGATAGCCAAAATTGAATTCCCTCAGCTGAATGGATGGGCTAAGAACATCTTCATTTAGGTATCATCCCCAGGATAACTGTCTTTTTTATTTGTTTGTTTCTTTTGAGGAAGGTGTCATTCTTAGCTATAACTTGTTTTGTCTCCCTTCCGAGTGTCTGTTTCTATCTATAGCCACTTCCATTCTTTGAACTTTGTTATTTAAAATTCTTACTTCTGTGTTCTTAGAAAAACTAAAGAGATTTGTATTTGTCTTACGATATCCTCCAAGAAGTAGATGGGATCTTCTTATTTTTTAAAAAAAATTTCCATTATGTAAAAATCCATTGATTTGCTTACTGTGAAGATTACTTTTTTAGTTGAATGAAAGATTCTTTAAATTCTATTGTGCTTTACAATGTTCAATTCTATGCTAAGTGAAATAAGTCAGACAGAGAAAGACAAACACCGTATGATATCGTTTATATGTGGAATCTAAAAAATACAACAAGCTAGTGAAAAAAAACAAAAAAGAAGCAGACTCACAGATATAGAGAACAAACTAGTGGCTACCATTGGGGAAAAGGAAGGTGGGAGGGGCAATATAGGGGTAGGGGATTTTTAAAAAACGGTTATTGCGGGATTATGTGAAATCATGTGTGTGAAACTTTTTTTTTTTTTTTTTTTTTTTTTTGTGGTATGCGGGCCTCCCTCTGCTGTGGCCTCTCCCGTTGCGGGGCACAGCCTCCGGACGCGCAGGCTCAGCGGCCATGGCTCACGGGCCCAGCCGCTCCGCGACACGTGGGATCCTCCCAGACCGGGGCGCGAACCCGGTTCCCCTGCATCGGCAGGCGAACGCCCAACCACTGCGCCACCAGGGAAGTCCTTGTGTGAATCTTTTGAAAACTGTAAAGCACTTTTGAAACCTTTTTTTTTTTCAAGTCTAATTTCCCTTTTTCCTTCAGAATATCTGAGTTTACCAAGGAGAAGAATAATATCAAATGAGTGCAATGGATAATTTAAAGATTCACAATTTCTTACCTCTTTTTTTCCATTTATGACCTTTTATCATAATTATAAATGTCAGCAAAATGACTAATGTAAAGTTCACAGGGATTATAGAATACTAGGACTTAATGTGCTTGAAAACAGAATTTGGTCTAGCTAATCTAAATGAAAGAGATTTATTAAGAAGTATAAGTAGCTCACAGAGTCATCCGGATTGCTGAAGAAGGAGAGGGAAGCCCGGGCGTTCATGAACAATTCCCCAAATACACTCCAGCACCGGGCTGGAAAGGAGCTGCTCACCCTGCTGAGATTAGGGAGGGGAACCCCGAAGCCACTGAATGAGCCTCACATGCTCCCTTCTGCACACAGCCTCTGTCATGACCTGCATGCGCTGCCTGTCTCCTCGGGGAACTTGATCCAAAGTCGGGCATATATGAGCATATATGGGTGGATTCTATGCCGTGAGGAAAACCTGTAAGGGAGTTTAGGAAATGTCCATTTTTTTTTTAACTCTTTCTAACAGGCAGAAAGACATGCTAGAGGGGAGTTCCCCCTTATGCTCCAATATTCTGGACAGCTTGTGTTCCAGTGTAGACTCTCTTCTTGCTCTGTTCATGCTCTGACACCCTGCACTGGGGTGACCTCCCTACGTGGAAGTCTGTGCTCAGGCTCCAACTACTCCACAGTGGACTTCCTCCCCTGTACAGAAGTCTTCCTCCCCTCATTTAGGCTCAGAAACCTCACATTGGGCAACGCCTGCTCTACACACACAAACACACACACACACACAGGTAACCTCCTCACCTGGCTGGTTCTTTGACTGCTCATGCTGGGCTACTGCCCTCCCACGTGGATATCCCCCTCACCCTTTTTTGGTGCAATATTCCATGCCAGGCTGCCTTTCCCTGCAACAGGGGAACACTCCTCACTCCGGTTGGCCTCTGACACCCTGCCCTCAACTACTATAGCTTCTCTCCACTAGAAGACCATTTGCTTGGCACCACATAATGGCTTTTGACCAGAACTGTTCAGTAACAGAATGGAAGGGAAGAGAAAGAGGAGATAGAATCTGGCGCCTAGAACATGGTGTCAGGGAAATGTGGTACCAAATGAGGCAAGTCCGAAAGGTATAATTGTGTATATGGGGGGCACGGTGACTATCTTGGTTTCTCTGGAGCATAGAGTACATTAGGGGGCTTAACTTGTTATAGGTGAAGATACAGAGCTAATTTTGAATGCTATCGTGGAGGGCCTCACATGGTTAGGAAATGGTATCTCATTGGCGACTATTAGTTAGGCGATGAGTATGAAAGGTTTTGCACTTCAGAAAAATAAATCACAGCAAAATAAATCACAAAAATAAATCACAGCAAATACACACACAGCAAAGTGTGTAGGAGGCGTGGGACGACAGAATATTATTAGAATAATTTCACTAAGAATTGAGAAACTGACCTGGACCAGGTCTACTCTAGAGGGCATGAGAGGAAGAGATGCCCTCGCAGGACTTTATCATTCCAGGATGCCAGTCTGAGCCTGCGCTGGTTTGTGAAGGTCTGAGATTGCACATGAGATTAGACGTTCAGCAAACAAACTGCTGTTTGTTTGCCCCAAAGCCAAAGGTGTTTGGCTTTTTGTGGATGTTCTGGATGCTGGAATTTGACTGCTGGCAGTTCACTGCTGAGTCCCTCCTTATAATTGTCTTAAGCCAGAGGAAGCTGCCTTGCCCAACGTTATACTTTCTCTAAAGGGCAGCCCCATTTAATGACTGGTCCAGGAGGAGATACAAAACTCTGGCCCCATTGCCTCACTCAATTCAGGACAACCGTGAAAGGCCATTACGGCTCCAGAGTTACCACTGGGGTTGGGTGAGGCTTCCTTTGCAACTGTGTCATGTTTCAACTTTCTCTCTGACCATTTCTGCTTCCCTCACCCCTCACAGGTTCTCTCCTGAGAGCATGACCCAATATACCTCCTGCAGGCAAATCCCGGAGTCTCAGGTCTGTTTCTGGGAAACTGGATTTAAAATACCCAATCCCAAATGCAGATGTTAGTAACCATTCTCTGTCGTTGGCTACATTCCCTGTTGGTCATACATAGAGATATTAACTTCGAAGTAATTGCACCTTCCAAGAGCATTTTGTTGACTCTCAGGAACTAGTTCAGACATTGGGGAAATCTAATTCTTTAATGACTATACTGACAGAGTTTAAATAAGCTTTGTCATCTATAGGTAGATTTATTATCTTCCTGTGAATCAAGGTAGTTATATAATGAATCACTCTATACATAACATGAATATGAATCACTTCCAGTGTGGTACTGTACTTCCAGGAGAGCCATGTTTGTCACTGTGGATGTCATACAGAGTTATCTACTTGTAAATAATATAGATGATATGATTTTTTACACATAAAGAATACATTTATTTTTATTTTCCTGTGTCTATTATTGTTGCTTATTTGTCTCTTCTGTTTGTTCATTGTTGGGGTCAGGGGAGATAGAAATAAATTAATGACAGGTTATTGGAAAGATGAACTCCTGAGAATAGGGGTATAAGTTTTATTCTTAGAATATTACCAGATACATAGTAGATATCAATAAATACTTGTTAGATAAAAATCAGTAAATAAATAATTAAATAAAATTTAACATGAAATCCACAGGAGCTTTGTGGGTGCAAGAGATGGGCAATGATAGAGGGCCTAGTGGACACTTTTAATCATCAGGTTAATAATGATTAATGATTAATCAATGTCAAGCTCTTCTAACTGCATTAAACTGAGTTTAAAGTGTTTTGGGATTTATTAGCATATTTTATGTAGTAAAGTGATGAATTCTATTGTTGAACTAGAAGTTTGGTTTGATACAAAGAATAACTTTCAAAGAGCAGGGGCTTGCACGGATTATGAAGCAAAATACTTCAGCAGAAATGCAGATAATTTGATAAAATAGAAATATTTTAGATTTATTTATCTAAATAATTCAGTGTAACCATCCCCCTCTGCTTAAAAATCGGCATTCCCTATCCCGTCCTATCTTGATTTAAAATAGAAAGTTAAACAGTGTTCCAGCATGTCTGTAATGGTATAGAAGTCAGTTGGAAGCCTTACCTGGCCGGTGTCCAGCTGACACAATGCCCGAGTCCTCTCACCTGAGAGAGGGGAAGAGAAAGTGTTGCTGTTGTGACTGCTCCTTCTTCATGGCTTGTTGAGATTCCTAAGTCTGCCCTTGCTTTCACCTTCCCTCATTATTGCTTAGAAATAGTGTGGCCAAGAGCGTCCTTTAGGACAGGGGTCCCCAACCCCGGGGCCACGGGCTGGTACCGGTCCGTGGCCTGTTAGGAACCGGGCCGCACAGCAGGAGGTGAGCGGCGGGCATACGAGGGAAGCTTCATCGGCCGCTCCCCATAGCTCCCCATCACTTGCATTACCACCTGAACCTCTCCCCCTGTCCCCCCAACCCCGTCCCGCCACCCGTGGAAAAATCGTCTTCCACGAAACTGGTCCCTGATGCCAAAAAAGGTTGGGGACCTCCGCTTTAAGGACTATCCCAGGGACTGCCCCAGTTTTAGCGCTGAAAGTCCCATGTCACTGGACACCCCTCAGTCTGGAACAAATTGGGACAGTTTGTTGCCCCAGTAATTAATGACCTTCCCACTAATTTATATTAGATGAAAGTGATTTGATTAATTATTGGTCCGTGCTAGGTGAGGCCACATCCCTGCTTTGCCGTAGATCTTATATGAGCAAATGAGTGAAATGATAAAAGTTCCAGAACTGGGCAGAATTAATTAAGCAAACAAACAAACAAAAGAAAGGTAATACACTTTAGTATGCCAATCACCTCTCCTGGCCTGGGTCAGGAAAGAAGAACTGAATGAGAGAAGTCTAGGAGGGCCTAGGAATTTTGAGGAAGAACAAGTTTTACGTCCAAAGTATTTTGCTTTAGTTTGGGCCTAGCACAAGATAGATCCTTAGACTACTGTGTGGGGCCCCAGAAGCTGAGCAGAAAATGAGTCAGGAAGCTTGGGGAAAAGGACGCCAACGTGAGTTTAAAATACTTTCTCCTGAGGATAGAGTACACGGTTAGCATTGTGTCTCATATTTCTTTACCTTCTGTCCCCTCTTAACTTGAAACCACTTGTCATTACTTTTTGGCAGATTTTTCCCCCCAGATTTTATTCAGTCATGTACTGATATGATATTAATTGGTAAAAGTATATGCTATCTTGGATTCTGTCTTCATTAAAACTAAAGCTGAAAACGAAGACCCGTTTTAACCAACATTAAATAATAAAAACCTTGAAAAAAAAACTTTAACAGCTG
The DNA here is from genome assembly GCF_002837175.3 of Physeter macrocephalus. Classification (NCBI taxonomy): domain Eukaryota; kingdom Metazoa; phylum Chordata; class Mammalia; order Artiodactyla; family Physeteridae; genus Physeter; species Physeter macrocephalus. Next base: position 70,229,095 of record NC_041220.1, on the reverse strand, counting down.
TTAACACAAGTTTCCTGAAAATGTCAGTCCGTTCCAGTTTTGCTGTGGGAAGTCAAAGAAATTAATGTATCTACAGTTGGCCCTAAATTTGAAATGAGAGATGGCACCATATCCCTGGAGGCCTGATGGCTACAGAAGAATCAGAGTTTCAGAACCTTAAGAAGAGATGAGACCAAGGAGCACAGAGTTAGGATGCTTATAATAGAGCCATCCCTCTCATTGGACTTTATTTCTGGAGCTCAGTTACTTGAAAGCAATGGAGGATTTGCATTTCTTTCTAAAAAAAAGTGTAAGTTATCTTCCACTCAGTCAGCCACTTGCCCCATCAGAACCCTCTCTACCTCCCTATCAGGTAAAAAGTGGTGGATCCAGTGGATGATAGTGGGATTTCCATCTCTAAGTGGCAGACATTTCCAAACTGGGGATCTACCTGTATTTATTGAAGCTCTCAGCCATTCATATCTCTCAGTTCAGCCACTATAGGGGTGATGGTCCAAGGTACCATTTTATTGTGTCCTGATCCTGCAGTAGCCTCCTGACTGGTTTTCCTGCTTTCATTTTTACTGTCTCCAAATTCAGTGTGTCATATCAGCTAGAATGACCTTTGAAAAACATAGATTATATCACTTTATCCTATTCCCCACCCCTGGAATGCCTTTAATGGGCTCCAGTCGCACAATATAAAATATCTGAATTCTTTACCACAGTTTACAAAGCACATATACTAGTCCCTGCCTACTCCTCTTACTTCCTCTTTCTCACAGAACTCTAGCCACACTGTTTTTCTTTCTGTTTCTTGAATGTTCTAAGCTAATACTTATGGAAAGTTGGAGCGGCTGGGGATGTTTCCCCCTCTAGTTCTTGGAATGGCTACCTTCTTGGTGTTAGTCATCTAGTTGGTCATTCTCTATCATATTACCATATATTAAATCTCTGCAAACTACCTTCTAATACAGACATTTACTTAGGTATTTTTGTCTGTTTTTCCTCCTCAACCAGACTGCAAGCTTCATGGAAACTGGGGCTTGTCATCTTGTTCGGAGCCTTAACTCTAGGTCCTAGAACAGTGCCTAGCACATAGTAGGTACTTAATAAATCTTTGTTAAAGTGGCAGGTTTCTATCTTCAGAGAGCTGGCAAATCTGGTTGTATGTCAAAGATTATGTAAATGAAAAGTTAAATACGTAGGACAACCAATAGAATTGCTAAGACGATATGTGATTAGGTACTATATGAACTTTTGATCGTAAAGCCTTGATTTAATTCAAATGAAAAGGAGGAGGTGACACTTCACATTACTGTCAATCATTGGTGTTTATACCAGTGAGATTGGTAGTTTCCATCGGGGGAAGGCAGGTGTCACAGGTGTGGTGGGGGCGGGGAGAGGAGGGAGGGAATGCAAAATGAGTAAGCAGAGAATCCGAACCCCTGCAAACTTTTGCTCCTGCACAGTTTGGCAAGGATGGCCTAGCTTGCTGCAAGATGCAATGCTTAATATCTGGAGCTTGAGATAAATGGGATGAAATATTTTGAGGTACAACTGTCCACTCCTGAAGAGTTCAGTTCCCACCCCCGACCCCACCCCATTCCCCCCACCATGCTGGTTTCTAGGCTTGGTGAGATGAAACAACCAAGTAGGTTTATAGAAAAAGAGGAAGTTGCCTTCTTTAGGTAGCGGTGCAGCAAGTGTGCTTGTGGTCATGGGGGTGGGGCAGAGTGCAGGGGGCATCGCGTCTCTTGGGATGGCTGGACTTCAGTTTCCCAAACCACGGCGAGGGCTGCTCTGCACAGCTGCTGAAATAGGCCGAGGCTGCAGGATACATGGAGATGTTTAGTTTCTAGAGGACATCTGTTTTTCTAAACTACTTATCCCCTTTCCAAAAACTGACAAGCGTTAGTCATCTTCAGCTCGGCACGAACCCACAAGCGTGCGTGTGTGTGGCTCGGCGGCCTTCGGATCAGGCCCCGCCCTCGGGCGCACACTGACACTGCGGGCACCCGGCCAGATCGCGCTTTTGGCCTGCTGTGAGTGGCTTCTCCGGAGCCACCAGTCCCGGGGCCAGTTCAGCCTCCTCCCCTACAGGGGACCGCCCGGCTGCGCTGTGCCGGAGTGGAGTACGAGGAAGAAAGTTTGGAGTGCAGAGCGGAGTTGGGCCGCCGGAGGAAGGGAACCAGAAGAGAGCGGTCTCCACTTCAAGTTTGCGCGGCGGCGGCCGCCTCCCGGGGGTGCCTGTTCCTCTTCGCGCTGCAGCAGCCGGAATCGAGCCCTCCCGGCGGACTGGAACTCTCGGTCCGGGTTCCAGGCGAGCGCTAGAGGCTCGACCAGAGGCCGGGGAGGAACTTCTCTTGCAAGCTGTCGCCGAGGGCCCTTATTGTCTGCAGGAACTCTCCGGAATCGGGAGGGGGAGGACTGGATCTCTCTTCCACTGGGATTCGTCAAGAGTTCCGGCGGCAGCTGCGGCGGTTGCGGAGTCTCCCTTTGTCCTCCTAGGACCTCCCTCCTTCCCGGTCTCCCTCCCTCTGTCAGTTAGTAGGTCCTGCTGACCCTGGCGCTGGCGCCCTAGCTGCTCGCAGTCCCCCACCCTAGGGTGCTTCCCTGGTAACTCCTACCACCCTAGCGTCGCCACCGAGTCGAGCAGAGGGGGCAGCGAGCAGGAGGGAGTCGCAGACCCCTGGCCGCAGGATGGTGGCGGGGCTCTCCCCGGCGCGCAGTCCCGGGAGCTGGCTGGTCCCCGGGCTGTGGCTGCTAGCTCTCAGCGGTCCTGGGGGGCTGGTGAGCGCCCAGGAGCAGCCCTCCTGCCGTGGAGCCTTTGATCTCTACTTCGTCCTGGACAAGTGAGTGCGGGAGGGAGATGCAGGGTCTTCTGGTGAGAGTGGCACTGGGCAGTGAGCTGTGGCTGGGGAGGCTGAGATGTATGTGCAACCTGGGGAGGGGTGTGGGTAACCCGGTGATGGGTGCCCTGTTGCTATCTCTGTCCAAAAAGCAAGCGCTTTCGGATCTGTGCGGGCTGCGGGGTGATAGGAGGATCCCTGAGCTGCTAGGCTCGCTGGGAGATGGGTAGTCACTGCTGGCCAGTTGTGGAGTTTCTTGGGAAATGGGAGTGCGGCCACTTGGGATAGCCTTCTGCGACCCTGTAACCCAGACAAGACTCTTTCTCGGCCCCTCCGTCCTCAGCGCCTCACGCTGGCTAAAGTTTGCCTGGTTTTATCCTGATCACAGCGCTTTCATTGTAGCTAGGCAAAGTCTAAGGTTAACATACCCAGTGTGGTTTGCGTTTCCTTCTAAGGAAGGCTGTGTTTATTTTGAAGAGCTGGGATCCTACTCCAAACAATTAGCAGGCAGGTGGTCCCTGAAGATGGGTTGACTTCCTAGATTCTCGTAGCACCTGTTTCAGATGCTGATGCTGTTACTTTGGTTGAAGAAGAGGTCAGGTTAGGCCCCAGTAAATGTGTTGTTTTTATGATCAGTTCAATTTTCTTTTTCAGGTCTGGAAGTGTGGCAAATAACTGGATTGAAATTTACAATTTTGTCCAGCAACTTACAGAGAGATTTGTGAGGTATTTCTCCCACTTTCCATTTCTAAGCAGGGGAGTTTAATGTGGAGGGAAGTTGGAAACCACTTTCAGGGAAAGCCTTTACTGAAATGTTGATTTTTAAGTGCCTCAAGGTCTTATCACACACATGCTGTTATTAGGACAGTCTTTCAGTTGTTGAGGGCTTTTTTCATCTGGATCCCAGAAACTTGGCTCAGGCTCTGGGGAAGTACCTTCAGATACAATTCCAAATGTCTTTTCCTTTCTGAATTTTCATCTGTTCTGAATTTCAGTTATGCTTTCTCATAATTTACCACATTAAAAATTTTATGCTAATAGTATCCATAATATATTTTCCTTTCCATACAATTCTTAGCATTGTTGAGGTTCTCATTAAACAAAAATAAGTGTTGGTAAACTTCAAATGAACACGTGTCAATAACCCACTACCAGGAAAGGCACTTGTGTGTGTTTAAAGAAATGACTTGTGTTTACGCAATATGTGGGTGTGTGGCTGGTTTAAAATTTAACTGTTCTATATATGCAATAAGCCTTACTAGGAAAGATTGGTTTCTCTCCTATAAAAAGCATAACTGCTATGAAATCCAGCTTACTCTCTTATTTAGAGGTAACCAGGAATTAGTGGCATCCCTATTTAAAAATAACCTTAGGACACTAGTCTTTTGAGGCTTTTTTTTTCCTCCTTTTTTTTAAGAAGAAAAAATGCAATGAGCAAATGCAAGTTTATCAAGATAATGGAAAGGACATGAAAAGGAGCTGTATCATTAAATATTGCTTCTTTCAGTCTTGTTAGCCCAAATGTTTTCTGTAAAACAGGCTTGGATGATCAAAACATTTTGAAAGTCATGTTGCAAGTAACTTCAAACAATCTGTAGAGGCCTAGGCAATCCTTGCTTTTAGTTATTGGCAGCAGTAAGTTTATCCCTATAAAAATGTATGCTTGTCCATGTTTAATCATCAGTCTCCTGCTTAAGAAGCCAAGTATAACACTCATTTCTGGACAAGGTCTGAGGTAAACTTGTCTAGGAGAGAAAAATAAACAAGGCCCTATATCCTTAAATGTCAAAGGCAGAAGAAAGAGTTGTTTATAAATTTTCTGATTTAATCCAAGAGTGTGCAGAGTCCCATAGATTTTGATCAAAAGCAGTGGGTCATTTCAGTATATTTCCAAGAAGTGGGGCTCTTATTTGGTCTGGTTTACAAATTGGAATTCTATAATACACAGTTCTCTGGCTCAAGTTTAGTTGCTCAGTTACTAACCAACAGTGCATTGTAGAAAGTAAATAAAGGGTGGCTACTGAAGAGAATGACTTTTCAAATATGTATAACCCTTTGACATCATTCTGCTCTTCAGTTTCTAGGTCTTACTTTCACATCTTCAGTTTCAGATCTTAGTAAGAGTTGCATAGAGTGTCTTCGAAACTAGAACCATTCTGTGAGATCAAGGCTTAAAGCTTAAAAGGTGTAGCTAACCAGGGCAGTTGTTGCCAATTGGAGTGTGATATTTGAGACTTGGAAAATTGAAAATGTCTAATCAAAATGTGATTTGTTCTTCTCTTTCACATCATTGTCCATGACACTCTTTAAATAATCTTACTTCAGGATAACGTCTGTATGAACTCCTTTCATAGCTGTGGTAATTAAATCAAACTGGACTGCTCTCCAGCCCTAAAATTGCTAATGATAATCACTCTGAAGGGATTGGCCTCCCAGAAGGAGATGAGATAGGACATCAAAGGAAGAAGCACTTTCTACCAAAAAATTTTCCATTGGCCTAGAATTCATCTTTCTAGTTAGCCTCTTCCTAAACAGTCCTGTGGGTCAGAGAGCAGTGCTTGAGTGCTGAGAAGCACTGACTAAATCCAAAATGACATATGCAGTAATGTTGAGCAGAGTTAAGTGTATCTACTTAGGGAGTTCCATTTAAAAGAAGCCTGGACCATATTCAGTGAGACTGATTTTAAATGAGTCTCCCTAGCTATACGTCTGTATTATATCAATATTTCTTTTTAAAATGCTTTAACTGCCTCTTTTCTTATTTTGCAGCCCTCAAATGAGATTATCTTTCATTGTGTTTTCTTCTCAAGCAACCATTATTTTGCCATTAACTGGAGACAGGTTAGTGCATTATCGTTTCACTGCAGGCTTTTAGTAGAGACTGATCTTAAAGGAATGATTGATATTTCCAAGTGGTGATTCAGGCCTCTCAGTGGAATCGAGCAAGTGTGCAGACAATTTCGTTCTCTTCACTAATAGAGGGAAAAGGAGGTATGAATAATATAAAAGAGCAGGTCATCTGAAAATCAATATCATTCATATTGGCTGTGGAATGTACAATGAAACCCATATCTCTGCCTTAGTTGTGTATTTACTACCTCCCACGTTTACCCTCTCTGTTACCGTAAGTAGTTCTACATCTTTCATGTTTAGATGTAATATATTAATCAACCAGGAATTGGAAGAATATTAGGGAGGAGAAAGATATGGATCCATTTGGATAATCTACTAGATTGAGCAGACATCCTGAATTTCCAGTCTTACTCTGAGGTCCACTGGTGCTGAATATGTTTACCTTTATAAAGGAAGTTGCTTTCATTTTCATGTGTGTGTGTGTGTATGTATTTTTTTTTCCCAAACCAATATCATAGTATTTTATATGACCATTTCTGTGTTATTTGGACCCATCTCTGTGGCAAGTTAGAAGTAGTCATTGACATATTTTAAAGAACAGTTTTTTCCATAGTGGGAAGGGAGATTTTCTACTTCATTTTTATGTCTACTTCATTTAACACAAAGTATGCAAGATAGTTCTTGCTCATTTCTTGTTGAATACATGAATGGGTTAGTGTTATTTTGAAATCAAATTTCTCCAAACTGTAGTTTTAGCAAGGGAGGCTGTTGTATCTTTTTTCTCATAATATGTGGATTTCTGAAAAGTTTTGTCTTTAAAGTATTTTTTTTTCCTTTAAAAATGTCAAGAAAGCATAATATTTAATGGAACTCAGGGAGATCATATTTAAAATTCACATAATTGATTTGGAAAATCAATCAAACTTCTAATTTCTTTGTGCTTTAAGTTTTACTTTTCCTGGAGAGGAAATCTCTCTGTAGGTGGGGAGTCCAGCTTATGACCTCAGTCTCCTCATTGATATTTCCTCTCATACTTTTTTATGTGCATCTGGGTCTCATCAAGGGCCAGAGCAACAGTAGTCCCTAACAACCCATATACAACAGCTTTTTATACCCATTGATATAACAGTCCTTGCCTTCATGAAAAGAAGTTTTCTCTATTGCCCAGCTTAATTTCCAAAGAAACAACTTTTGATTCAGCCTATCCATTAGGACAAAAAAAAGAACCAAGTTAACATTTATGGAGTATGTATAGAGAAAAGGATTTAGAATAATGCCAGACACATAGTAGACTCTCAGTAATTGTCAACTGCATACATTGTGCCAGGTTCTCTGTTAGGTACTTTACATGTGAATTCTTCAGCACTTTGATAAAGCATAGTCACAGGTCGGCAAGATTGGTATTGCATAAACATGCATGGAAAGGGCTTAAATCGTGTTCATCTCAACTAGAGATTCTTCCCTTATCATTGGTTGAATCTGATAGGGGAGAGGTTAGAATGGGATAAAGAAGCTTCTATTTCAAAAGGCAGCGTAATGTTGAACCTAAAAGTTGCTGAACCCATTTACTTGCCAAATGGTCATGGACAAGTTACTTAACCTCTTTATGCCTCAGTTTTTTCCATCTATATAATGATGATGATGATGGTGGTGATAATGACAATAATAATACCTACTTCATAAGATTGCTGTAAGAATTGAAGTCAATGAATGTGGAGAATGTAGGACAGAGTCTGGCATATGTGTATTCAAGAGATGAGAGCTTTTTTGTTGCTATTATTATTATCTGCAGCTAGGGAGTATGTAGTACTTTAATGATCAGGAGGAATTATGCTTATATAAAGGGATTATTGTCCTGCTTGAAAGGATTTATAATAAAATTCCAGGAGGAATTTTAATAATACTACTTGCACTTTTTTTTTCCAATATAGTTGGCTCCTCTGGTTCTTTTTAAATAGAAATAAGTTCAGTTTTAACAAATTGCATGATTTGGCAAGTTGCATTACTTTGGGCTGGCAGAATGTACACTGAGAAGACCTGGGTTAGAGTTCCAGTTTTGCTACTTACTGATTAGAGACTTGGGGTAAATCATCTACTCAATGTGTCAGTTTTTATGTTTATAAACTGCAGACATAATCTACCATGTTTTCTTAAGAGATTTGTGAGGATCAAAAATAAGATAGTGCATAGAAAAGTTTTTTGTATATCACAGAACAGTTTGCCCTAAAGGATTATTTTCGAAACCTAGTTGTTCTTTTACTAATTTTATTTAATTAAATCAATAACTTTTCAAATTTCTATGGTCCTCTATATTTGGATATAATGTCACTTTTCGTCCACTATACGATTTTAAGTGTGTAGAAACCATTCACATATTTAAATGCAAGATCACTGAACAGATGTTTCCACAACTATTGAGGATGCTTGTTTCAAGAGCCTAGAAAGGGGAATTCTATGTATAAACTTTCTCGATGTCACGCTAAGAGATCTGAGTGCATGGAAAATGCAAAGGTCAAATATAGCAGGTTTCACAATTTTGGTTCCATTACTTATAATTCGTCAGTACCTTGGTAAATATGAGAAGTACCTCTTTCATGTTTCTCAGAGTGTTGCTAAATATTTTCAGTAGAGATGAAGCAAGATTGGAAGGCAGTAAGTTCTTACAGTAGGGCTGTGTCTTCTGTTAGGGTTTCAGCATGAATTTGGTACTATGTAAATGCATGAATAGAATAATAAACATGGCAAGAAATGATCAGTTATGCATTTTATATACTCATGATTTTAAAATATTATTATTTTGAATAATTCAATTTGAAACACTCTCTTCTTTTCTTTTGCCCCCATGATTTTTATCTTCCATATATCTGTCAGTCCATCAATCTACCTACCTAGCTACCTGCTTTGCCTGCCCTATCTGTATATGACGTGTTGAGCATTGTGGACTCTGGAGGTAACACAAGGATGAATAATCTATGTGGCAGTAGGGGGCTGTTTGTGTACACAAACACATATAGCTCAGGGCTGTATTATAGGATCAGGTAAGAGGAAAGTGCTGACTGTTGATTCAATATGGAAATATCCAACCTCTCAATATTAGAGAATTTGAATCAGGACTAATTTTAAAGGATATTCTTAGCTATTGTGTTGCAAAATTGGGAGTAGTGAATTATGCTTAGTTCTGCTTAATGTAATCTTAATGATGTAAAAGTGATTTAATCGAAAACATTTAGTGAACAATTATTATGTGCTAGATATTGTGCAAAATGCTTTCCATTCATTACTTCACTTAACCCTTATATCAACTCCATGTAACAGATACTGTTATCTCAACTTTATAAATGAGGAAACTGAAGCTGAGAAAGGTAATGTAACTTGTCCAAAACACACAATTAATCAGTGGTGGGGAATATATTAGCCAGAATGGTCTCTTAAAGTGTAAAGTAGATCATGCCCCTCTTGTGCTTAAGACAATCTAATGGCTTAGAATAGAAAGCACACGTTTCCCAATGGCCTAAAAGCCCTACCTGCTTGCTCACCCAAACCTTTCCTACAACATTGTATGCCATAGTTTTGTATACTGGCCATCTTTCCATTCCTTGAACAGACCAACCTTCTCTCTGCGCTAGCAGTTTTGCTCTTTGTCTGCCCCAGATCTTCCCCTGACCAGCTCATGCTTGTTATTGAGGCCTCATCCCACGCATCACCTCCTTTGAGAAGCCTTGCCTCACCATCAGGTGTAAAGAAATCCTGCCTCACCTCCCTGGTAACGTCTCACAATACTGTATTTAGTTATCACATTTTGACATTGTTCTGTTAATTAATTTATTTTATCTCCATAACCCTAATGTAAACTGCATGAGAGCAGAGGGGTCCTCTTTGTCTTGTTTACCTTCACCCATATATCTAACACCTAGAACAGGGCTTGGCCCGTAGAAGATGCTTGTAAATATCTGTTGAATGAATGATTGAGTTGGTCTGACTCTAGAACCTGAGTTATTAACTGCTATCATATATTTACTCTCCTTGAGAAGTGATAAATGATGACTTATATTTGCTAATTTTCTCATTTTTATTGTTATAGATCAGTTACAAACATTTCCAACTCTCTTTTTGATATAATTGTCCCCAAATTGAAAAAGTCATATAATTGTTTGACCTGAGAATAATAATCAATTACTTAGGAAAAAATATTCCTTAGGCAAACTTGTGGGAAATTAAAGAGAAGTCGTTTGATTAAATTTATATGAAAATTTAAATAATATACACATTTCTATTATTTGAAAGGATTTCTTCTAATTCCTTTAAATCTGAATTAAAAATTTACTTGTGATAAAATAGTCTTTTATAAGAGTTGGTAATTTATAAATTGGTTCATTCATTTTGTAGCAAAATTTGTCAGTATCTGTAAAAGTTTAGAAGTCTGCTATCAGCAATTCTACTTTTTAGGACTATACCCTACTGACATACTAACACCAGTGTGCAAAGATAGGTATGTGCAAAATTAAATACTGCAGCATTGTTCATTATAGTGAAAACTGTAGTAAATCTAAATGCTCGTCAATTGATTATACTATAATAAATTTAGACATAGAATGGGATACTATACAGTCATTCAAAGAATTGGAAAATCCATATATATCACCATGAAAATATATCTAAGATATACTAATTCAGAAAAACTAGTTGCAGAATACTCTGTTAAAGATGATAAATCAAACCAAAAATTTACCTGTTTTTATGGTGTGTGTGTGTATAATAATGAATGCATGGGAAAAAGTCTGGAAGTTGAGCAACAAGTTGTTAACAACAATATTGTCTTAGCAGTGAGATTCAGGGTGGGGAGAGCCTTCATGTTTTTAATTTCCATACATCTAGGTTATTCAATTTTATTTCAATAACAATGTAATACTATTTGTATAAAATTAAACAAATACTTAAATTAAAAATAAATGTTATTGACTTCTGTAGCCAGAGACAGCTATCTTGGAATCAAAATGGAACTCAAGGATTGGAAAGAGTAAGCATTAGGAATAGAGCATATTCAGCTGTTAACTTGGAGGATCCTGAAGGCTCCTTGTTAAAATGAAAACATCAGGATTGGACTTTGGGTCAGAAAGACATAGGAGCTGTATACTAGCTGTGTGACTTTGGACAAGTTATTTCACCTCTTGCTGCCCAATTCGCTTGTCTCCTAACAGGAGCTAATCATTCCTACCATATAGAAACGTTGGGGTGATTAAATGCATACAATGCATGAGAAGGCCTAATTGATGACTGGCTGGGAAGGAGACTGAGGTTGAAATGGGATTTGGAGGTCATCATTGTACTGCACCATCACCATCATGTGCCAGGATTCTAGCAGAAGTCAAGTGACTTTGCTCAAAGTGACACAGCTAAGAAGTCAGAGCCAGAATTCACGCCTGGGTGTGGCTCCTGAGCGTGACCACCTAATCACTGCACAGCCTCAGACTCTCTCTGTTCCCCCTTCTCCAGTTTTCACAATTAATCAGAATTGTCATAATTCAAAGACATATTCATCCTCTAAATGTATTCTGTTCTCTTACAAACCAGTGACGCAGTGAGAGGAAGTGACTCTATTCTTTTTGTTTGGATTGTGTTAGGGAAGTAATTATTCCTGTTTAGAAAAGTCAGTTTTGGCCACACGTTATGGTAATCCTGAGAGGTCTGGGCATGGCAGCAACTTGGATTCTGGTTGTGTATATGTGAATAGTTGCTTTCAGTGAAGTCCCATATCTGCTTAATGAGTGTGTTCTAGAAAATTAAATACATTGTTGCTTGTGCCTGGAAGACAGACCTGGCACACTGAGGTGGTAAAATGCAGAGGTTGGTTTCTCATGGCCCAGTAAGGCATTGAATGGGGAAGTGGAGTATAAACATTCAAGATACAGCAGATGTGAACTTTAGGTGTGATCTGTATACCACACTTTGGTAAGTGTAGACTAAATTGGAGAAAAAATTTTCATGAACCCAGATTGTGTTGGGCATTTTTTAAGCAGATATTTTTGAATCTAGGACTTTACCTTGGATTCATTGGTCTGGAATCTGGACCACAGAGACCTTGGAATATATTGGCTTTCGAGTGACATGTTAAATAAAGAATAAGCAAGTTTTTATATAAAGTGCAAGTTACTAAGACGTAACTTGGGATGTATTAGAAATGTTTGTGTCTGGAAAAATCATCTTTTACTGTTCTGAAACCTTTAAAAATTTTTAAGTTGAGGAGCCAGTAGGGAATAATTTTTTTTTTTTTTGGCAATTTGTCCTTCATACAGTACGTTGTATAGCAGTATAAAATGACTCAATTAAATAGATAGCTAGGATGGCTATAGTATTTGAATGAATGAACAAATTTCCCCTCATGTAATTTTTCTAATTTTGTCAGACTGATTAATTTTGTGATTTATTAATGGAAGGCGACAAAAGTAGTAGATAAAGTTCATTGAGCACTTACTATGTATCAGACATTTTGCTAAATGCTTTATACATAATAGCTCAGGTAAAGTACAGTGCTAAGTGGATTCCAAATCATTTGTATAGACATGAATAACATCTTGAGAACATTGTTTTGTTTCCTATTTTACTCAATCTACTAAGTTTTACCTTCCAAGAGAAACATTTAATTATGTTATGTAACTGACTAATTATAAAATTCTTGTGTATTCCTACATTTTGTTTGCAGTTTTGTTCATTTCAAGGACTAATATCTCTGGCTAATATTCTCTTGAGGATAAAGAACAGAATTGACCTATGATATAAATACCTATAGCTAATTGACCTATGGTATAAATACCTATAGCATTTATGCTTATGCAGTTATCTAAATTGGCATTTGATAGCGTAGATGCACGAAGCTTTTAGCTTTTGTGATAGATTGCTCTTCTGTGACCTCCAATGAAACACAGAATACATACAGCATATATGCATACATGTGTATACATGATTATATATGTAATATGTATAATATATATATAGTATGTGTGTATTATAAGTATTTTTTATTTAAATATATAATTTAAAAAATCTGGGTTGGGCCTATGGATTACTAAATTTAACCAATGGAATGCAGCAGACATGAACATGAAACTGAGCCTCCAATAACAATTTGCTCACTGCTCTTCCAGTCTTTACTGTCAGTCTCCTCAAGGTCATTTATCTTTTACCTTAGTCACAATTTCTATTTTGGTTATCTATTACTGCATAATAAACTACCCTAAAATTAGTGGTATAAATACAATTTATTGTTTCTCATGATATTGTGCATTGAATGGGCAGTTCTCATGCTTCACATGTTGTCAGCTGGGAAGCTGGAAAGGCTAGAAGAGTTGAAATGACCTCACCCAGGTGGCTCGCAAGTGGTGCTGGTGCTGGCTGCTGTCTAGGAGCTCAGCTAGGACTGTGGACTGGAGTCTTCATTCACCTCCATGTGGCTTCTGCACATGGCTAGGTTGAGTTTCCTCCTCTGCATGGTGGTCTCAGGATAGTTAAAGTTTTTATATGGCAGCTAGCTACCAAGGGTACAAAAAAGGAAACTCCCATGCCTTATTAAGGCTTAGGCCTGGAGTTGGCACAGTGATCATAGAAAAGCACCCCAAAACTTAGTGGCTTAAACAACAATTTTGTTATCTCTCACAATTCTGTGAGTTGATGGCTCAAATGGAAGGTGTCTCTGCCCCATATGATGTTATGTGGTGTGCTATAGTCATAGAGGGTGGTTGTTGATTCTGAAGCACACCTAGAGCTGGGATAACTTGGTTCTCCTCCATGTGACCTCTGCGTTTGGCATGGACTTCTCACAGCAGGATAACTGGGTTCTGAAAGAACATTCCAAGAGCAAGTATTATAAGATGAAGGAAGCAAAGTCTCTAGTTCTCTTAAGTGTTGGACTCAGCTGTCTAAGAATATCATTTCTACCTTGTTCTATTGCCAAGCAGTAACAGGGCTGGGCCAGATTCAAAGGGATGGGGGATAAATTCCATCTCTTGATGGGAGAGTGGGCACATATAGGTGGGAAGGAATTGATGGAGGTCATATTTGGAGATTATCTACCATAGTTTATCAGGAAAGTAATGATGAAATTCCAAAGATGAATCTCTTTCAGAAATAAACAAGCCAGCTTGGAGAAAAAATAAATAAACCTTGTGTGTAACCAAAATAACAAAGTAGATTGGTAAGTTTGGCACTGGTCTTTAGATTTTGGTGTAACCCATAACCCATGTCAGCAAATTTTGACTGACAGGTTTTATTTACTTTTATTATTTATTATTAGCCTCGCACTCTCATTCCTCTTATTCTTTTATATAAATTAAAACTGTTTGTTTATTAGTAACATTAATACTTTCTCTTTTATTTTTATTATTTTAATATTAACATTATTTCCTTCTTGAGTTAGGTTAGAATAGATGGGCACATTTCCCTTTACCTTTGTGATTTTGAATAGTATGATTAAATTCAAACTCTCAAAGTCTTAAGAGTTAATATGTAGAAATGTGAGAATTGAAGTTTTATTTATTAGAAATGACAGTTTTCCTAAAATATTTTAAAATTGTGCTATAAAAGAAATACATTTTAGGATTGTTGTTGGTACTCAACTGTTCAAGAGCAATACTGAATACTTATGCGTATGATTTGGAGTTTGTATAACTTAATATAAAGTTTAAAAATTCTATGTGTTTTATGAGGGACTAGTGAAGGGAAGTTCTCAAATGAGGCTCCCAACTGTGACAAACAAAGCCGATAATTCCTACTTACATTCCCTTCTATGACTAAGAGACGGGGGTACCGTGAATTGATATAAACAGTTGGTATTGATTATTGAACACCTAGGTGCCATTCAGTGTACTAACTATTTACATGTAATAGTCTCTTTAATTTTTATAACAACTCCACTACATAAGTACTATCAATATCCCCATTTTCAGATGGGAGAAATGCATGCCCAGAGAAGGTACTTGACTTACCAAAGTCACAAAGTTACTAAGGCTAGTAAGTGTTAGAGCTGGGAATTAAGGTGGCCAAGGCCCCATGCTTGACCTGTGGGTTGTGTTCATGGTTTGATGCGTAATGAAAGAACTGAGGGTGAGCTGGCAGATGACCTTGCTCAGTCCCTGACACGTTATGTGTTAAAAGAACAATAACTAATATCTATGTGACACTCACTTTGTACCAGACACTTTATATGCATTAACTCCTTTGATTTTCACAGTAGCCCTGTGGAGTTAGTGTTGGTGTTACCTTTGCTTAACACGGAACAACTGAAGGATGCAGAGGTTAGATAATTGGCTGGAGCTCTCTGGCTCCAGAGCCTGGAGTCTTATCCATTGTGCCATCTGTTACCTCAAATCCAGCCTGCCACCATTTATAGGTTTTCTAGAAGAGCAACATAGCAGTGCAGAGGACAAACTGTAATGAAGAGGGTTTGTTTTGGGCACTGTTCACTTCCTTTCTCCTGTCTATCTCTTCTAACAGCCCTTCTGTACAGGTGCCCACTACCTTCTGAATGCTCAAAGCTGCCAGATAACTTTATATTATAAACATGATAGTAGGCATCTAATAAATATCTATGGAATGAGTGAATGAAAACTCCATTGGGGCAGCCACTCTTATTTACATTTTATGGATATGGAAAGTGAACTCCTGGAAATTAAATAAGTGCAGGTGGTTACACGGTTTATTTGTTGCAGAACCAAAGTTTCAGTTCATCTCTGATTTACTCCAATCTTTGAGTCTTCCCATCTCATTCTGTAGCTTTCCATATAATTCCTTTCTAGGACCTTCTCCTTATCAAAACTTCAGTATAACACTTTCTTTCCTCTTTTCTCTTTTCCTTTCCCCTCCTCCTTTCTGGATCTATATCAAATATTTTCAACCCTCAGTTTACTGAGTGAGCTCGCCTTGGAATCAAGAAGAAAATAAACTGAGTGAACAAAATCCTACTAACAGGGGAGTGATGAATATCAACAATAACCACCATAGTAGCTGCAGCTAACTCAGTACTTATTATGTGCTGTTTAATCATCACAGTGACCCCATGGCGTGGGTATTTTCATCCTTATCTTATAGATGAAGAAATGAGATTGGGCTTGGAAATAATCCATGTTCTCTCTGGCTATAAGCCATATCATTCCAGAAACTGTATTTTACAGTTTAAAAGATTATCCCAGTTACCCCAAAACTCCTTCGATTGAAGAACTGACTGGCAAAATAGGTAAGGAAAAGATCATTCCAACAAAATGGAAAGGTTTTAAAATTAGATCAGAGGTTCCTAATTCTGGCTGCGCATTAGAATACTCTGGTGAATTTCCAAAAAGTACCCTGACCCCAGCACACACCAAGTGGATTAGAATCTCTTCCATTAGAGTCCAGGAGAGATTTTTTTTTTTAAGCCTTTCAGATGACCCCAGCGTCCAGCTAGAGGGAGAACTACACTACATATGTAGAGATGGGTGTGAAGGTAGCTGTGGACTAAGCATGAGTCATTCTCATATCACCGTGTAGGATCACAGCATTCACATGTGGTAGGTGCTCAGCAGGTGTGTGTAGACTGATTGACTGAAACCTGGAAAGAGCTTTAAAATCTGGAAAGTTAAGATGATGCTCATTGAAAAGTTCAGGTTAAATATACAGATATATTTATAAATGTATATCTTCAGTCACAAGTGGAAGGTACTTAAAATTATGCCTTGATTGTGCTAGTTGGGCAAGTCAGAATTTTCTGCCAACCATTTTATTATGCCACTCTTTAGAAAATACATCTTTATTTTAGTTATGACATCATGCACACCTTTGGCAGTCCCAAGTGTTCTGTGGATGCAGAAAAGCCACTGATGTGGCACGGTGCGTGGCAGTTGTGGTTTCCTTCGCTTCCCTTCTCTTGTCTTCTTGTCCTGCCTCTTCCCTTTTATCTCTTTCTTTCCCTACTCAGCAGAGAAACTTGAGAGATACTAACAGAGCTGAAAGTGTTAATTTTATAGATTAAAAAAATGAGTCAGTGTGTTTTTGTCTCCACCTCCTACCTCCCCCCCCATTCTCTCTTTTCAATCAACATAGTTATAAAGTCAAGAAGAAAGAGTTGACTAGTCCCCTGAGGCTCAGCAACCACAAACAACAACAGATGCAAAACAGAAGTTTCATATCCCACTTTACTTGTTTAAAGTCTGCCTCTTTCCAAAAAGTATTTGAAGCTACACAGACTATAATAACGTTGCAGAAAATTAATAACATATAAAAAGAAAATTTAGGATCTTGGAAAAGAGGAGGTAGCAATATGATAACCATATGAACTTAGCAGAATTTTCTGAATGAGTAAGAAATTTATCATGGGGTTCCCGATAGGGCAAGAAACAGTTAACATAGCTGTAGTTAGCAGAAAGGAGGAAGTGTATAGTGATTACTCAGGGATGGCAAAGAACCTTCTGCTGTGTGACCTCATGGGGAACTTTGTGTGTCTCGACAGCAGCACCCTTGACAACAGCTTCACAACAAACACCAAAGTAGTTTCAATATTGCTGTTCCTCGTAGCTGAAGACATAACGTTAAAGCCAGACTCAGCGAAGATGATCTTCTAGGATGATGTTGGATTGGAGCTGACCTTCTTAACATACCCATTTTTTTTCTTCTTTTATTTTTTATCATTTTCTCCCTTGCTTTCCCTTAGAGTTTTCTTTGAGTCACAGTATAGATGGATGAGTTGTGTTTTTCACCTGCTACATAATTTTGTTTCCCCCTTAGTTTACCATTTACTAAGAGAGAAATTTAGAACTTATTTTTAGTTTCTTGGGATCCTTCAAAAACCTTATCTTGTTTTGGTTTCCATTTCCCATTTGGTGACACTTGTTGATGGAGGAGAGGCTGACGGATTATGCAGTTACTCTGGAAAGTGACAGACCAGGACTCAACGTATGTTGATGTTATTGGCTATGGGCAAGGAACACTTTTCCTCTTATGAATCTGCAGCTGTAAAAGTAATGATGCAATTCAGAGCAGCATAGAATATTATGGTGGCAGGTATGGGTACACATAGAAAAGCAAGAGGTGCTCTGCTTCCTCCAGTGAAATGAGCTAGCAGAGAGACCTACCTTCCCAAACACTCTGAATTGCACATTTAGCAAGTTCTTTCAGCTTAGAGTCTTCTGCTGGTGTTGTCTGGTCCTCAGAAGTAATGATGAGCTGAATCTGAACTGAACGGAGAAGGTGATTTTTACCATGCAAAATTTGTTTGCATAAACTTGGATTTCAGTTGCCTTTTTCATTTCTCTTTTGGCAGCAAACATTAATGCTTGAGGACATGCTGCCACTCATTTTTGGGAAGTACCAAATATTTGGTTTTTATCTGCATTCAGACAGAATCAGTTTCAAGTTGTTTCTGTAGATATTAAAACATAAATATTTAGATAAAACAAGTTTATAAATTATGTAATTTACTCCATCATCTGTGGAATTATGAATTTTTTTCCTATGGTAGATTGAAAAATTTATTGAACACTTACTTTGTAAAAGGCATTATAATAAGTAGTTAGCTCAGAGTTTGGGGATACATTAAAAATAATAGACATGCTGATAGTCCACTGTAAACTTCCAGTCTAGTTAAGAAGTAAAAAAATTAAATTAAATTCGTTAACTTATTTTTAAGTAGAATGTTTTTAAGAAACAGGATTATTCAATGTAGTAAAAGTTGAACATGAATATGTTTGGGGCACCTTAGAAAAAAGAGTACATTGAAGTTAGAGATAGGTTCAGAATAGGTAGATTTTAAACCGAGGATTAAAAGAGACAATCAACATGGGTTGGTAGAGATGACTGAATTAGGAAGGAGGAAGATTAGGATTATACTTTGAAAGTTGTCTTGTGTTATCTGGAAACTTCTCGAGATGGAGAACTTGTCTGATAATTTTCATTACAATATTAAAATAGAATCAATAAGTTACTTTTAAAATGTGAATGTGGCTCTGGTGAATGACTCATTTATTTCAAGTATTGGAAACACAACATTGCAGCATGACAGAATAATTTTTTTTTTTTTACTATTTTTGCCTTTGTTTTAATCGTGTATGATGTATACATATCATACACATATGTGTATACGTATACTTATGTATGTATATACACACACAAATATATATATGTATATAAAATTTTGTGTGTGACCCCAGTAAGTTCCTTGATGTTCAGATAATGTACTTTTTACAATTAATTTTTTATCTATCATCCTCAGGAGTGTGGATGCTCTTCATGTTTTATTTAAAGCATTATACTTCAGTTTACCATATCATGACTTTTTTAGAAAGGTATTTTTTTGCTTCTATTTAAAGGCTAAAATTCTGAAAATAATATTTTCAGATCTCTCTTCAGATCTTTTAATTTTAAAATTTTAAAAAGAAAATTTGACTTTATTTTGGATTGTTTTTGCAACACTTGTATTTGTGTCTTAAGATTCTTGTGATTTATTTTCAAAGGGGTGTCTGGAATCTATGTTTAAAAAACCTGAAAAATGAGTCTTTTTTTGTTTTTTGAGTCTTTTACTTATACACACAAAATAGCTGTTAATATTGTAGTCATACTTTGTTTAGACAGACTCCATTGAGACAACTAATTAGTCATGATGAGAAAGATTATTCTATGATTTTTCCTCTTTTTCATTTATATTGTCTCTGTCAAGAACCATTATCATCCATCCATTCATCCATCCAATCATTTATTCTTTCATTTGTTCATCAAATATGTATTAAGTACCTACAATATTCAAGAGAATGAGCTGGTGTCTGGATGGGTGAGAAGAAGCCACAAAAGTGACTAGATCATGAGACTTTGGGAGACAAATATAGGAAATGTTAATTTCCATAAGTAAGGGTTAAGTAATGTGCCTTAGGAATTTGCAGATAACAGAAGATTTCTGACTTGTAGGGAGGTGGGGTGAGTGCTGCAGAAATACTTTTTCACTTAAGTTGACCTACTCCATCCTTGTTTTTTTTTTGAATGCAGGGAAATGTTTTACTCCTTAGCATTTAGTAAAACAAATGTGATAGAAGATATCTGTTCTCAGCTCAAAATGCCTAGAATATGCCTGGCTTTTTCAAGACATTTCACATTGTTAGTACTTTTTTTTTTTAATGGTTAAAATACAGACATTGTTAAATACTCATTAAAATGACAAAATGTATTAGGAGCTATCTGCCCTCAAAGCCCATGTTCTTTCCTTTCCTTCTTACTAAAGAAACTTTAGTTGCAAAACTGCCATGCTTTTTGAGAAGTGCTTATTATGATCTTTCTTCATTTTTCTTTTGTTTAATTTTTTACTATATTATTTTCAGAGGCAAAATCAGTGAAGGCTTGGACAATTTAAAACGTGTTAGTCCCGTAGGAGAGACATACATCCATGAAGGACTAAAGCTAGTAAGTTCTTTTACATTTATGAGTATGGGAGAGAATGTTTTCTTACCCTGCAATGAAATAAATTATAACTCTCTAGTAAAACTCAAAGACCCCATTACATGTTTATCTTAAAATTAAAAAAAAATACTTTTAGTTGTTCTAGGGATAAGACAGATAGAAAACATTTACTATGGTGATAAGAAAAGTTTGGATGGCATTTTGCCTTTTATGGAATTTTCCATTTTCTCTATGGCTATATTCAGAGAACCACATTTTCTTTGTGGTTATAGTCAGCCAAGGCTAAAATCTTTATCATTTAAACCCTATACTAACTACTCTATAATGTGAATATATGTATATTTCAAATTAAAAGAGTTAACACAAAATACCCTGTTTTAAAAGCCAGTTCATAATATTTTGATTTTGTCAGACTTAAAATTCAGCTTGATGGAACATGCTGGTTAAACGTTAAGATTAACTTATGAGTTGGACAATTATTCTTCATTTTCAGGCAAATGAACAAATTGAGAAAGCAGGAGGCTTAAAAACCTCCAGTATCATAATTGCTCTGACAGATGGGAAGTTGGATGGTCTGGTGCCATCATATGCAGAGAAAGAGGTGAGTATTGAACTGAAACGGTTCTTTACACCCCAGTGTACTTTGCTGTATGTCTCTGCATGTATTAGCCTGACATTTGAATAATTCACCTCTCTGTCTTCCTCTCTCTGTCCCTCTCTCATTCTTTCAATAGGCAAAGATATCCCGGTCCCTTGGGGCTAGAGTTTATTGTGTTGGTGTCCTTGACTTTGAACAAGCTCAAGTAAGTCCAGCAGATCTGCAGCCTTTAATCTAAATCACATAACTGTCTTAAGGAGAGTTTATCAGATTCTTTTCACTGATGACTTATTATGACTCAAATCAGTCATTAAAGATTTTCTATAAAAATGGCCCCATGTCTTGAGCTCTATGTTAATAATGTCTGAATTTGACAGGCTTCATTACCTAATCAAGCTGAAGGCAAAACTCTAATTTTCTTGAACATTTATTCCATCTGAAGGAACTAATATTGGAAAAGCTGTTGGATTAAAACAATATGCATACTCCTCTTCTTTAACTCAACTGACAAGATTATCCTGACAAGTCTTGTTGAAATGTTTTAGTTTGAAAACTCAGGAGTTCAGGGATTTGGGAAGTCTGTGTAGGAGAAATCTTTAATAATTTTCCCTAAAGAACCAATTTTTTTCATGAATTTTTGAGGGTTTATGTATTAAATTTTTTTCCCACTCACAAAATGATTTTACATTTAAATATTTGGTTGAGTGTGACTGAGACTCCTGTGTCTCATGACATTTACAGCTAGTAGAACTCTGAGCTGTTTTGAAATTGAAACTTGATGCCATTGTAAAGGGGCTGTGCCTGATCTCAGTTCATTTTGTTGTGATGCATTTAGAGTAACACTAGTCTTATCACCTTCAGTTCCTGACAGTGAATTAATCCTCTGGTGTAATTTTTCAGGTGAATGTAATTGACATGTAATGAGGTATATAAAGTGTTGTATGTCTCAACCACCTCTCAATTAAATTTTCCTCCTTTTTCTAAAGCTCGAAAGAATTGCTGATTCTAAGGAACAAGTTTTCCCTGTCAAAGGTGGATTTCAAGCTCTTAAAGGAATAATTAATTCTGTGAGTATTTCTCTGGGGTCAGGAAAGGCTCTTAATTTTAGATATATTTTAAACTATAAGAAGTAATCTTGATATTCAGTTCAATGGGTCATTATCTTGAAGAAAGAAGTTAAGAAGGAAGTTTGTTGGGTATTGCAAATGCAGGGAAATTGTAAAAGATCTGGATTTTGTTTGTTAAGTGAAATTTGGTATTAATTCTTGCAAATTGAGCTCTGTGAGCCTGGGTTTGTGATTTCAAGTTTAAGATTTTCATAAACAGTCTCAGAGCACGCTTTGAGCATGGAGTTCCTCACTGTCTTAATATCTTGAAAGTTTTATAGGCTTTATAGAAGAGTAAAATAAAAATTTGGATTGGAATGTGTGATTGCTTCCTCCTCCAAATATGGTATTTCTTAGCTATCAGTCAGGCAACTCGAATGGGTGGCAGAGTATTTGACTGCGATTGTTGTTCTTTCCATTTTAATGATTAATAGTTTCACTGGAGCTCATAATCTTTCTGTTTGGAATTCAGTTGAGCTGTCTCTGGTGATCATTAGAATCCGGGCCATCCTAAACAGGGTAAGGGGAAGTGGAGTGATGAAACGCAAAGCAAAACTCCTGGGCTTTCACAGCTGAGGTTTATGTTTCATTTTACTGCCTTTTGCTAGAAGCACTAGGAGCAGTTGCTATTAAGTATTTATGATATTTTGGTAAACAACATCCTAAAATAGAAGTGGATAATATATATTCTCTAAGCCAAAGCTTTTTCTTTAATCTTTGGGTATTTCTTGAAGGAAAAAAAATCTCAGTTTTTTTCTGACATTTGGTTCTGGAATTTAAAATTTGTTTTTAAAAATCATGTTTTTCAGAAACACAGTGTGAGATTTATTGAATTTGTTTTTGGTTGTATGTAGGCTTTTTTCCTCTTAATAAATGGATCTTTTCAGGAAAAACATACAATTTGATTCTAAAACATATCAGTACGACAGGCCAAATGTAAGTGCAGAATGGAACAGATTCAATTATTTTAGGAGTTTACATATGTGTTTAGTTTTAGGAAAAAATTTCAATGTAAAAAAGTAATAAATATTTTCGTAGGTGGATTCAAGGTACATACTCTACAACTGTGATTTGTTTTACAATATAGGAAAATTTATTGACAATGCAAAAGGGAGGATAATCTGACCCTGTAAAAAACAAATCAGTGTATTGTAAACAGAATTTTATTGCACTTGGGAATTTGCAATTATTTTTATATTTATACTGGGAAGGAGAAAAGACTTCTGTGGGTTTTCCCCTTTGCAATTTTTTTTCTCTATATAAAGGATTAATTCAAAATTCTCCAGGTGACTAATTGGCTTTTGAAAACTCTCTTTTTGTGGGTTATGACAACAAATATCTCCTTCAAAAAATTAGTAGTTGACTACTGGAGGAGATAAAGTTGTTATTGTTTTATTTTATTTATTTGTTCAATTTCACTTTTTAAATTTGTATAAGAAAACTTTAGGATGGAATTTCCAACTACAGTGTTTCTCGTTCTTGAGCTCAAGACTTTAGCTCAAGTAAGTTATGTCAAAAGATTTAGCATGAACTTAGACAAATTTGCGTTATTTTAGCCACACATTATGAACAAAGCCTCTTGAATTTCATCTGGAAGGGGCTGATGGGTATAGCTATCATCTCATTATAGTTAAACTGCAGCTATTTTCTCACAAAAGGAGTTGTAAGTGATCCTGAGGGAAGCCAGCCTCTGGGGAAACCCTAGCAGTAACTTGGGAGAGGAGGCAGGTAGACAAACGGCGCATTACAATCAAAGTTGATCTCACTAATGGTTGAGATTTCTATCAACATGATAATAGCTTGGGATTTCTGCCCACTTTGTAGAAATTTAAAGCACTAAATCAAGCACTTTATCTCTCTTCAAGGCAGAGATTGTACCACCTCTGATAGTATACAAAAGCTGTACTTCTGCCTCAAATTTGAATTACCCTTTATATTTACAAAGTACCATCTTATCTTTAAAAATTATATATGGTATTTAAACACATATAGTGTATTTCAGGGTAAGAGCTGAGAGAAGAGAATCCCTCTCTGTTCTTCATGGTTTACCAAACTAATGGGTAACATGGTACTGTGGAATGCATTTACACAAAGCTAAGCAAATGGAAGAAATCAGAAAATTTAAATCTTTCAGATGTTTGGTACTCTGAAGGCAAAATATTTGCTAAATTGATTGATAATTTATTTTTCCTGCTAGAAGTTGTTTAAATACATCTGGCCTTATTAATTGTCAGTGCATTAATTTCCTTGAAGTTAATCTTTAATTGAGAAAAAGTGATAACATGGTTTTCTTGTTTTCTTTGTCCTCCCTTCCCCTGCCCACTAAAATCCAGTGACCTAGATGGTCTGGTCCTCTTATTGTAAAAGATATCACATTTTGTTAAGGCATAGTTTGTTTAGAATCAACTTTTTAATCAGCAAGGATAAGAGTTTAATTTTGGAGCCTTTCTTCATTATAGTTTTTTGAAAAAAGAAGAAACACTGTAGTAGTTCTAACTTTTATAACTTCAAAACAAGGGATTGTAAAAGGCCTTTGTTATGAACATATTAACAACTTAATACGTTTTCTAAAATTTATTTGATTCGGAAAATCATTTTAATGCTCTATTTTAATTTGGAGGGAAATGTATCATTTCAATATTTTTAGATTTCTATCCCTGCAAACATGATACGTACGTAACATTTTTTGTACTGTTGGTTTAACCTCTACTCTTAATTAGCATATATGAGGGTTTAGAATTCATTATCTCAAGGCAGTACTGGTGAAAAACTTTTCCTCTTTTTTACCCTTCTTTTCCCGTTGTATAATGTATTCTTTCATTTCCTCATTTATTGAGCTCTGACTAAGTTAGGGCATGGTATTAAGCTTGGAAGAGGGGACACAAACTTATATAAGACAAATTCTTTGTTCTAAAGGGGCTGGAAAATGACGATTCGAGGTTTGGAATATGGTGGCGCCCTGCGAGAATTACAAAGTGTGGGAATTTGGAAAAGGGAACTTTCAGTGAGTCACCCTATGTGATAAAAAGGAATCCTGTCATGCAGTTTGTGTTAAAATACCAATACGGCTAGAGTGATGTTGACAGAGCGGTGGAATGAGTTTGGTTATATGAAGTCATGGGAGGCTTTTTGTGGTGGGATCTGAACTGCGCTCTGACAATTGGAGTAGATTTGATTAGAAACAAGGAACACAGAACTTCAGAAACAGCCTGGGCTGAGTGGCTGAGGCACAGGAGGGTTTGGCTTGGATGGTGGAATGATATGGGGGATAAACATTGGTAGGTAGGTTGGATCCAGATTATGGAGACCCTCAAATGTTTGAGTGGTGAAATGGCTCTTTTTGCATAAGTAGTCGAGGAACCATGGAAGATTAATTTAGAGCATGAAATTTATAACAGTGAAAGTTTAGGTAGAATATGCTTATAGTAATGTATGGGATGATTTGAAAGATGAAAAGCTGTGTTATGTCTCTTGCGATAGTGCTTGTGAAACATGGTGAAAGGAAACCTAACATAGTGAAGACAATATGAGATTGGAAAATACGAAGACCTGAGTGTGGGTTCCAGCTCTGCCACTGCCTAGCCATGTGACCTTGTGTACCTCCTATAGTGTAATCTCTCTGAGTTTTAAAATTCTCATCAGTCAAATGAGGATAATGATATCTATATCAGTGAATTGTTTTGTGAATTAAATGAGATAATGATTAAGAATGATCTAACTCAGAAGGGCTGACTTTAAAACATGTGATAGGAAGCTAGGAATGGCTGGAAGCTAGGACCATGTAGGATGGGATTATTGATCCTTCTGTAGGGTAGTCCACTGAGAGAGATGGCCAACATTCTAAATGATCAATGACTTGGGTCTAAAGAGGGGTGGTATTGATATGCGCAAGGATCAAATCTAGCAAGTGGGTCATAACAACAAGGATTTCTAGATGGTGTAGCTACTCAAAGTCAAGTATCTGGCTGTGCCCTAGTTCTGAATTCTCAGGGCATAGGTCTAGGACCTAGCCAACAACTGGAAAAGAAGATTCAGAATTCCTATGGCAAAAGCTATGTAGAATTTCAGGATCCTCCATTCAGAAAAAAGAGCTACAATTCTTGTGAGAGAACTTGTGGTGCTAATTAGTGATTCAGAGTAGAAATGTTACTTTGTTAAGGGGAAACCACAGCCCCAATGGACTATAGTTCCTTAGGGCTAATTTCAGGCACTGGGATTCTAGGTCTTTCACAATAAAACTAGGTCAAGGACTACAAGGGAAGCAATTAATAAATTCTCTGCCCTGGTCAGAATTATGTCAGGAACAGGGTGGGGCTGAACCTCTAGGTATGAAACTGTTTGCTCTTTCTGAGCCAGGCTCTGAAGGCTCTGGCAAATATTAGCTGGCAAATACTAGTTGTTGTTGTTAAAATTGTGATGGCTGTGAAAACTGGAAATAAAAAGGGAAATGTGGGAAGCTTTAAAAAATTAATAGATGGGGCTTCCCTGGTGGCGCAGTGGTTAAGAATCTGCCTGCCAATGCAAGGGACACGGGTTCGAGCCCTGGTCCGGGAAGATCCCACATGCTGCGGAGCAGCTAAGCCCGTGCGCCACGACTACTGAGCCTGCGCTCTAGAGCCCGTGAGCCACAACTACTGAGCCCACGTGCCACAACTACTGAAGTCTGCGTGCCTAGAGCCCATGCGCCGCAACAAGAGAAGCCACCCCAATGAGAAGCCTGTGCACCGCAATGAAGAGTAGCCCCCGCTCTCCGCAACTAGAGAAAGCCCACTCACAGCAACGAAGACCCAATGCAGCCAAAAATAAATAAATAAAATAAATTAATTAAAAAAAATTAATAGAACCTGGGAGCTCACTGGATATAGGATGAAAAGGACAGAGAGGGCAGTCAAATGTAACTTGGGCTTTCCAACCCTGATAATATGAGTATCTAGAAGCATTGAAAGTGAACACTGTTTTCACAGGGGGGTCGGAGTGTTAGAGGACAAAGTGGAATTGGGCAGGAGGGCAGGGAGAGAAGGTGAATTGGACCTGGGAAGAAATCCTGGTGGGGGGATGTCACTGAGGGAAGTGGAGATCCAGGGAAATGTTCAAATCAGAAAATTGCAGAATTGAGTCATTCTTCCTCCTCTTGTTCTTTCTCCTCTCCCTTGCCCACCAACACAGGGATATAATTCTGTTTTCCATAGATCTTAGAATTGTTAAACAATTATTTTTGGTTTCTTGGAAAGGTGATTGTAGAACTTTTATTTGAAAATAAAATTGTATTCAAACTAGGATAGGTCAGACTAACCTGTGAGTACCATGTGGTTTCTAGTGCAATGTTTCATAAGGTAGTGCTGTGTAAGAGAACATTAAAAAACAACAAAACAAAACCAAAACCACGATTAGTGAATAACATGGAAAGGATAAAAATCAAAGTGATGTGGAAAAGCCCCTCCTTTTTTTCTAAAAACAAGACCATGAGATGTTTTACTCTTTCAAATTATTTCCATAAATTTTTTTTGATAGCACACCTCAAAAATATTAAGCATAAGCGATAAATCAGTTGTGAAGCTGTTTTTATAAATAATCCTGATCCAAAAGAATTAAGAACACTGCATCCTAGGTGATGGCAGCAAAGTTCCTAAGTACCTAATGGGGAAGTAAAGGAGCCTAAATAGGAAAGGAATGAGCTCTCACACGTGTAGGAAATTTAAATAAAATTGTAATAGATTGTTTCCTTTTTTACTGAAAAAAGTAAAATATACATTTAAAAAGTAACTTCATTCATAGTGCTGGAAATATAAGCTTCATTTGACCTTTGGAGCCAAGTTGTTTTTCTCAGTAACACCTATTGTTGTTATTATTATTTTTAAAAAGTATCTAAGAAAGGTGTCTAAACTATGTTCTAATGGAATGAGAAGACGTTGCAAAATCATTTTCTCTACAGGAAAATCATTTTTATAGAAGAGGGTACCTAATAAACATTCTGATAAGACTTTAGCTTAAATGCCTTTAGCAGGTTAGGCTATGAATGTCAACTGCTTAGTTGTGGAAATGTCTTTTTATAAAATTATGGTTTAATGAAAAACCTAAAGTCCGAGCTAACTATAAAGATATATTGGGCTTCCCTGGTGGCGCAGTGGTTGAGAATCCGCCTGCCGATGCAGGGGTCACGGGTTCGTGCCCCGGTCCGGGAAGATCCCACATGCCGCGGAGCGGCGGGGCC
>NC_041220.1:70172962-70201033 GCF_002837175.3 Physeter macrocephalus | reverse complement strand
CCATGGCTGCTGAGCCTGTGCGTCCGGAGCCTGTGCTCTGCAATGGGAGAGGCCACAACAGTGAGAGGCCCGCGTACCACAGAAAAAAAAAAAAAAAAAAAGATATATTCACAGGAAAAAAAAAAGCCAAACTGGTACAACTTACTCAAAATTGGAAATCAGTTTCTAGGACTCCTTTTAAAAAGAACTGGCTGTAGCATGAGGCTCACTGTGCATCAGATTCTTCTGGGCTTCTATTTATCCAAGGATCTTTTAGTACTGAATATAGATAAGGTGTATCCTTATAACATCTTTCACATTAATGGTTAGGAAGGTTGGGACCGTATTTCCCACCTCCTCCTTTTGTTGCCTAATATAGTTTTGGGTTAGTAGTTATTGCCTAATTCATGTTTATCAATGAATGAATAAATAAAATTCATGCTTCTTGAAAATACTTTTATATTTTAAAAATATAATTATGGTGTGTTTAAGCATTAAAAAAAATCAACTCCTTTTTTCTGCCAGAAAATACTTTATTTTGAATTGACTTCTGATTCCATATTATTTTGACTTTATCCTCTTATTTATAGTCCACTGTATTAAGACTTTTGGTTACAAGTGACAAAAAAGCAAGTTCATACTAGTTTAAGAGAAAAAAAAAAAAAAAAAAAAGAAAGGTATTGGCTTATCTAACGAACTGGGTGGTCCAGAGGAGGAAATTGCCTCAGGTACAGTTAGATCCAGGGAACCAATCCATGTTCTTAAGGTCTTCTCTCTTTGTAAGTTTTGCCTATGATTCTATTTGCCTCATTCTCTCCTTGTTCCCATGGAGTGGCAGTTGAAAGTAATTGCCCAGTGTTTCAGCTTACATGGGCCTCAATTAGCAAGCCCATTGGAAGGAGAGAGCTGTTGTCTCTGGGCATCAGTATATTCTGTCCCAGTTAAGGACTCTGATTGACTCAGTTGAGTCAAGTGCTCATTCCTGTAACCATTACATAGTCAACAAACATATTTGGACCAGCCTGAGTAACATGCTCACCCCCGTGATGAAAGATTGGGAGCAAGGTGGAGAGGGCTAATGATTGACAGCCTCACCAGGAACACATGGAGTAGAGAACAGTTTCCCCAATAGAAAGGGAACACTTCATAGATGTGTAAGGATGAAATAATGTTCTGGGTAGGGAAGAGAAATCAATAGTATTACAGTCCACTGTATTAAAATACATTTAAAATATTTTTGACATATTCTAATAAGGCACTCCATTCCTTCTAAACTCCAATTAACTAAAAACTACAAATAGAAAATTTGCTTGAAAATAGTCATTTAATTTACTGAAATTTTATAATCTTGACATCCTTTGTCCAATGGTCTATTTGCATTTTCATGATAATTTTACTTAATAATAACATTATTCTTTCCTTCTTTCTTTGGTTTGGATTGTAGTATAAGGAAATCAAATCCATTTTGGAAAAATAATTACAGTTTTTTGTGATATTTTGTGAGAAAACTAAAGTGGTGGCATTTGGTTACATAGCCAAAATTAAGTGCCAAATGTTTATTTCTTAACATTAATCTGTTGGGCTACAAAAGAAGATGACCTTTAGAGGCTCACTTGTTTTTGAAAGCAAATTCAGTTGAGTAGAAGGACATTAAAAAGGGGGCTAAAATGGTTAAGATTTATGATTAGATGTACCATCAGTGTAAATTATGATGCGTAAATGTGTAATTTCTCAGTTACACCTCATTTTCCCCCCTGAAATAATAATTCCTAATTTATTTGGAAGCATATTTTTGAAAACTTACTGTGTTCAAGGCACTTTTCTGATGTTGGGTTACAGAGATGGATATGGTACCCTGGACTTTTCTGAGCTTTCAATTTTTAGGGATATGTGTTTGTAAAGTCCATAGAACTGATAAAGCTTTTTTTTTTTTTCTTTTCTTTCTTGTTGCATAGGGAACTAGTTTATTTGCCACTCTGGATTTCTGAAAAATCACATAGAACAAGTATAGACTTATCGTGCTTGTCAGGTCTATTTCATGTTTTATTTAATGAAACAAGGGAGTGGGTAAAGAGGACTAATATGAAATAATATATGCATCAAAATGAAAAACATGTTGGGACTCAATTTCTTTAGATTCTGAACAAATAGTACATTTATTATTACTTTACCCCATAATTTCAGTGCACTTTTTATGGAAAGTCTATTTATCCTTTAGGAAAGCATTAAATGATTATTCTGAGTTTGTACTGAACAAAAAAAAAGAAAGGAAAAAAATCAGAGACATATAAACTTTTGTTTCATATCACAATCCACTTTGGGGCGTATTTCTATGGTATAGTGAGAAAGGAAGACCTGCTAATATGATTTGTTATGAAAACTGCAATTATAACATGCAGAAGAACTTAAATGTCGTTTCGCTATTTTGTTTCACATTTGTGATATGGGCATAATTTCACCAACAGTATAATCAGAACTACTCATCTGTTATGTTTGGAGCAGAGAGGAGTAAAAGGCAATGATTATAACTTACATTCTTCCCTAGATTTATTAGAGTAAAAGTTTGTTTAGAATTTGTCACTTGTGCTTATACTACTCACTTACTTGCAAAGGGAGAGAAAATCCATATTTAGAAATGGGTCAGTGCAGAACATGCTGTATTGAGCAACTGGCATTTTGAAGCTCCAAGCATTTTAAAAAAACAAACACAACCAAAACACGTAACTACAAATTGCAATTGTTTTTCATTGACGTATTACCTCTTAGAGAAAAATATATTTGGTAGGAATGTTTCACACCTAGAGAGAAAATAAAATCATATCTGAATGTTGAAAGGTAAAAAAGCAAACAAGAAAAGATTGTGAGAAACATCTTTCCAGTTGTTTTAGCTGCTTATTTTATGCACATGTGTGGCTAATTACTAAAGCTTCATTTTAGGGAGATCTTTTTTGGGGAACTAATGCTGTGCAGTGATTTTTCCTTATGAGATTTAAACTTGGAATGCTTCATATTTGGGATGAACTCCTGTAGTGCTTAAGGTTCTCAGTGAGTCAGAAAAAAAGTAGCTTGTTTTTTTAGACCTTATTATTATGCTTACTGATATTTTCTGACATGCTGTATGTCATGGAAATTAGCAGTTTCTATTTGTTAGGATACACTGAAGGTATTTGTAAATTATCTGTAACGTTCTGTTGTACATTATGTTACATACTCAAAGTCAGTGTTAGAAAATTATTGCCAGAATGAATATTTTGAATTTTGAATAAGGTTAAAAATGCTGGAGATGTTTGGGTAGCATATTGAATTTAGGTGTGAAGAAATCTGCTTTTTGGGGAAAAATCTTTTTATTTAGAATTGACCTTAAAAAAGAAGGTCACATTCATTCAATGGGACTTAATATCCTTTTGCTCTTTCACATATATTATCCAGAATCAGCCCTCTCTTTTTTTTTTTTTTTTGCGGTACGCGGGCCTCACTGTTGTGGCCACTCCCGTTGAGGAGCACAGGCTCCGGACGCGCGGGCTCAGCGGCCGTGGCTCACGGGCCCAGCCGCTCCGCGGCATGTGGGATCTTCGCGGACCAGGGCACGAACCTGTATCCCCTGCATCCCTGCATCAGCAGGCAGACTCGCAACCACTGCGCCACCAGGGAAGCCCCATTCCCCCCCATCTTAACTAATTCCGTGCTAAATTTTATCTTGGATATAGCCCAACTATAATTCTCCACTAATTAATCCCATTTTATCTTCAATGGCAGAAGAAAAAGGCCACAGCTATATTCATTGAATGCATTTTTTAAGGCCATGATGTGGCTTTTACTACTTCCTACATGTTCCATATTTGTCATTATAACATGTCCATTATGTAAACATGTTCAGGAACTTACAAGATCTCAATCAAAATATGGTTTCATATGTATCTTAAAATATCTAAGAAAGAAGAAATCAAGTCTGATGCTATCTGGTTGTTTCTGCTGTAGATGTTTCTGTGATTAACACTGTCACTTCACCTGGTTATTATTCAGTCCTTATAAAGATCTGATCCTAACCCTAGTCCCCCTAGTCAAGCGGCATAAGAAATTGCTTCATGGCCACTGGGATTCTTGGAAGAGTTGTGTCTCTGACTTAGCAGCGGTTCTCACACAGCCACAAATCTTGCCAGTTCTGGCTCCAAAGTGCATATCTGCCCCTTGTTGCTCTGTATGCAAATTGGGCCTTTAGTGAAATCCTGCAGCCTGACCACATGCACTAGACACAGACTCGATCCAAATTAACTTGGAATATGCCTGGAATATCCAGGGTGAAACACCATTCTGATACTCCATTCAAGTCGGACTTCTGGGACAGCACAACGGAAGCTACTTTCATCTGCCAAACATCTGTATCTCAGAGAGGCCAGCGAGCAGAGCTGACTCCTAAGGCTGCATCTGGTCTTTCCACTAACCAAAACTAACCCAGAGGGGGCCATTACCAACTTTATCTTATCCTACCCCACTCCCTTGACAAATAGAGAAATTCAGTGAAATTCATGTTTACAGAGTTCACCAAACTATTGAGAGTATTCTGATGATCTAAATTATACAAAGAACGTATTGAAATTGTATACGAGTTAGAAACAACAGAAAATAAATAGCTATAATTTGTAAGGATGAATGCTATTGTTCCGCCTGCAGTTTTATCCCAAACAACTCAGAAGAGGGGAAATACTTGGATTTTTACTTTCTTATGACATGTATTCAAGACAAATACATTCTAAATAGGAGAGAAAGTTTTGATAATGAGAAACAACAGTGACCATTATAGGGATTAAATATATAAAACCATCTTTAAGGCATTTAATTCACAGTTTGGGACAACAAGCTGGAATGTAGACATTTTACACAAAGTAACAGAATTTAGAATTCTATATATTTCAGCCTCTTTTCTATTATAGATTTTTATTGGTTTATGAACACAGGTCTTGCAGATGGTCTTGTGTATACCATCAGCTGCTCTGCCTAGACCTCTCCCTCCTGGAAGTTCACACTTTTATCTCCTACCCAACCTGTGCCCTGTGGGTGTAACTGTAGGTTAAAAACGTTTAAAGACCCTGTGGTTCACAAATACTGGAGGGAAAGAGACTAAGAAAAAGAGTAACAGAGGGACAGACATGTAGGCAGACCTTGTTTTCCAGTGTTGGCATCCCATTTTAGAAAATGTTTTCCCTCATGCTGCTTGCGTTTCTTGCTTTACTAATGTTTATGTTGCATGCAGTTCCATGTATAGGGATTTTCATGGCTTAACAAAATATCCCCCTGAAGCTATAATCCTCTCCAGGTTGTTTGAACGGTCATGCATTCACATATTGACATTCATATATTAGTATGAATGCGTTCATGACATGAGAACAGCTATGTTGAAGTAGAATATTTGGGGAGATAGGGGAAACGTGGATCATGATTGTGTTTAGAAAAAGAGTGTCTCTGTGTGTCTAGCAACCCAGGTGAGACAATGAGAGGGGAGGGACAAAGACTCATTTAGTCTGTATCAAAAATTTGCTGCTCCACATCAAGAAAAAATAGAGAAAAACCAAACCAAACCAAACAAAATCACCAAACTTCTGCCTTCTGGCTCTGAATGTGCCTTTCTGTTCCTAGGACTCAGGCTAATTCTAGAGTTTTAGAACTATAAAACCTAAATACCATTGACATCATTACTTTTATGGAAAAAAAAATCTGTCCTAAGATCAGATAACAAATTAATTTTTCTAAGCACCGTTTGATTTTAGTTTCCAAGGGCTTGTTGTGTTCTTATACCAGTATTAAGACCTCTGGTAGCTTGTTGTTCTGGTAGCCTGGCTTGTCTTTTAGCTTCTGGATGATGCTGAGAAGTAAAACGTACAAGTGTTTTATCTGTACAAAACCAAATTTGAGAAAGAAGCAGTAATAAAGTAAGAAAATAGAGAAAAATAAATACATAAAAAGAGAGAGGCCCCTAACCATTTGGGCATCCCATATATTACTAGCTCATAGGATGATCTACAATTTGAATTTATTCACAGTCAGTGGTGTTGGGAACTTTAAAACAAACCTGTAAAAACCCCATAAATAAAGGTGAAAGCTTAGTGACATAATTTTGAAGATAAGAAATAGGCCCGATTTTAGATTGTTTTTGATAGTATAAAAGGTGTCCAGGCAAAACAAGCAGGTGAACTTCACTAGTTTGTTGGATATTAGGTTTTGTAATGGGTAGACCATTTATCACAAGTCTGGAGGGTGGCAGAGGGCACGGGTTAGAGGAATGGGCTTTGGACTCAATCATACCTGGGGAGATCTGGCTCTGTTATTTAAAAAGCTAATTGTTCTAGGACAATTTTTAAAAATCTCTCTAAGTTCCAATTTTCCCATCTGTAAAATGGGGATAAAAATAGTATGCATTCTTAAGACTTGGAAGGATTAATTGAAGAACTTTATATAAAGTGCTTAGCACAGTTCCTAGAACATAATAAGCACCCAACAAATGGTAATTATTATTATTGTTAGAAATTCTTTTGAATTTTTGACTGCTGCTAGTTGTACTGAATTTACAAAGTTTGACTTTTTTCATCCACATTAACATTTGAGGATTTAAAAGTAGGGATTAGGTAATAATGTACATATTTTTTTCATTTATAAATATTCCTTAATACTAATATTATTTTTTAAGTGAACAGATGCTTCAGTAGTATACTTGATCATCAAGTTCTTTGCCAATTTATATATATATATATATATATATATATATATATAAATGGACTCCAAGGTCTCAAATGATGCAATTTTGCATCTAGTGTGTCAATGACTTAGAGAACCCTGGTTTTATTAATAACATTTGGTTTGTCTTTAAATTCGTTCTGTGGTGCTATTAGCTCTCTTGATGTCAACTAAGGCCGACCTTTGTTGGAAACTATTTTCTGTTTCTGTTGAGACTTAATGAAGGCAGATGGCAACACATATTTGAAGAAACATCCTTATAAGGTCCTCTGTTGTACAGGTGATGAAAGTGCAGAGTATGAAAGATAATGCATCAATTATCATAGATGGGACACCTGATCCAATGTTCAATCAATCAATAACAGTATTTAAGTTGGTAAAAATTAACTAGTGTTTAAAATAGTTGTCCCATCTGTCAGTTGTCATTTAGTGATGACAATTTTAATGTAATAGGTCCATTTTGAGGTCTTGGGCATTTGAACTTGTGCAGTTACTTGACGGACTAGATTATGAAGTGCTTTGTATTTATGGAAGTGCTTGTTTAAAAACTTAATGTAAACTATTTGCATACAAATATTAAATCACAGCAACTTCCAGTTGTTCTTTTCTTAAAATAGCAACATGGTAAACTCTAGATAGAAAAACCAAATTTAGAGCAAATTTTATTTTCTAAAATGCATACACTTTCTTCTCTTGTTTCTTTCCCCACCACGTTTTCTTGCTCTCTATTTATCATGTGAAGATGGTTTTGGTGAACTTAGTTTCAAATTATGGGTCTCTGGATTTCCAACCTTTACAATTTTTTGAAAGGCTAGATGCTTTTTCACATAAATTAACTTTTTTTGCCTTATCTTGGTCTTTTTATGATTGTTGATTTGCTTACTAGATAGACATTTTTAATATTCTCATTAATTTGAGCATTCAATCTGTATTCTCTAAGCACTTTTTTTTTGTTGTACTGTGTGTACAAAGCAATGTGCTAGTCCTGGAAGTCTAGCACAGTATAATATGATCCCATTTCTATGCTCAGAGTTTGTCTTCTAATAGAGGAGGTGATTCAACACTTAATAAGATCCTAAGAAATAAAAAAATCAAAATAAACTTTAGAGAAAGGTAGGTAGTGTTCTGAGGGGGATTCATCTAGATTTTGTCAGATGGTGATACCAATTTAATGACTCATGGTCTAAACTGCTTGTCTTTCAATGAATGTGTTACCTGAATCACTTTTTCATTCAATAATATCATTTCTATAGAACTCATTTTGTTAAAATAATTAAGTATGAATATTAAACTAAGGTAAGGGTATTCTTATATATAAATGTATATTATACAAGTTACTGCAAGATGTAACCAACCTTTAGTTATTCTTAATCTCTGCTTAATGTAATTTAATTTTGTTAATCTCAGACTTGAATAGAACATAAATTTCTAAATTATCCTGAACTTATTCTTGAAAATCAAAATACTTTACAGGGGATAAACAGGGTCTGACTTCAGAACAGTAGACCATCAATGGACCTTGAAGGTGTTTATTCTCCAGTCTTAAGGAGAGCTCCATTAGAATTGATCATTTGATCTTGCTATTAGAACTACCATTTTAGAAATGTTTTGATGGAATACATCAAATCAAAAGAGGAAGTCAACACAAACATTTGTCTTAATAGTTTGAGATCTGATTTAATTATGGCCAATATTTTTAGGAGAAAGAAAACCAACATAATTTCAGAAATTCACACAGGTCATTCTGGGTTGCATAGTCTTTGACACAGCTTTTGGAAAATCTCTTTATAATTTCTTGATTTACCTTATTCTAAGGAATTTTTTAAAAAATGATTTCTATTTCCAATAGACTCAATCTTTAAGCCTCTCGCATAATTTTCTTTTTATTTATTTATTTATTTTTTTCTGTGGTACGCGGGCCTCTCACTGTTGTGGCCTCTCCCGTTGCGGAGCACAGGCTCCGGACGCGCAGGCTCAGCGGCCATGGCTCACGGGCCCAGCCGCTCCGCGGCATGTGGGATCCTCCCAGACCGGGGCGCGAACCCGGTTCCCCTGCATCGGCAGGCGGACGCGCAACCACTGCGCCACCAGGGAAGCCCCTCTCTCATAATTTTCTTGATGTTCAAAACATTTTTCTGTAATGCTGATAGAGGTGTGCCTAAAATAACTAGTAAAAAAAATTGCAAGCTGTAAGATCAGTCAGTTTCCTTAACAGGATTTATTTTAAAATAAATTCTTTCAAGAATTGTCACCAGATAAAATAGATTTGGGGGCTTTATGTTTTCTTTTGGCCGTCCATTTTCGAGGCTCAGTTCTCACTTTTATCTCAAATTGGTCAAAACTAAAGCAATAATACCCCAATTTTGTTAGTTAGGGTATTATTAGCTTCTTATTCCTTTGGCAAAACCTTTTTAGCTTCATATTCCTTTGGCAAAACTTTTGTATTCTGTTCCCTTCAGAGTCTTGTTATCTGAATTATGTCAAAAAATTTAAAGATGTTAGTGATTTGAGATACTTCCCTTCCAAGAGGACACATTAACCTTTGACAATGGTCCTCAATTCTTAAATGAACAAAGGTATTCACTCATCAAAGGAGTGAGGTTGATATCGAAGATAAAATAGACCACAAGGTGTTTGGGCCCTGACAGTCTTTGGGTGACTCTGGAAGCTCTTTGGTTATTTATGAGTTTAAATAGACCTCACTTGGAATTTCTCAGATATAATATTTTATTCTATTTGGTTCCTAATTACTAAAGCCTCAATCACTAAGTGAAAAGTGGATTCACTGGGAAATGACCTTAAAAAGTGCAAATGTTCCCTCTTTCAGAGAGGCATATTCAGCAACAAAAATTCCGTGATTTGACCCAGCTGTATTTTGGAGTCTGACAATTTATATTTCCACTGTTATTAAAGAAAGCACAGAAAGCATTTCTATATCCTGCTACAGTCCTTCCTTCCTGTTTTAGTTATGAGCAGGAGATGCTAGAAACTACTGTACATCATCTGTCTTTAATGTCTGTCAAGAAAGAAATGTTGTTCAAAGATCATCTGGAACTTGTCTGCCTTTGCTAATGTAGTGCAGAGCAGTTCTAAAAATAAAGGCAGGATTGTTGAGTCCATTAGGAGCAGCTTATTTCATCATTGTTGTTTTTCGCTTGTAGCCTTGTGCCTTGTATGGTGGTTTCTGTTTCTCAGAACAAGCTAAGAAGAGCCATTCTGTTCCTGTGCTCTGGGAATGCTGGAGTAGAGAGTCTGTCTTTTTGAGAATAATATTTGGCTCATACAAGGGGCCTGTGTTCTGCAAGTGTAATGTTTGATGCATGTAAGGAGGATTAGCGTCCATGGAAATTGAGGCAGAAAAATTGAATAGAAATGCCAGAGTCAAATAAAGAAGTGTTTATTTATTGCTATTATGTTGAGCCTTTTAATAGAAAACAATAAATTAGCATAATTAAATAGGAGGTCTGATTTTGCTATCTTGTTTTTGCCTGATGGGAAATTCAGCATTGATTTTATGGCTATCAGGAAATTTTATTTATCTTTTCATATCTAAGGTTCCCAGGCTTTGAGGCAACAACCCACTTTATCTGTGCTTATTTTTATTTATTCTAATCAAATAAGGGTTCCTACAGAATACAATCTTAGAATATATACTGAAAGACGACACAGAAATTTCCTAAGAGCTTGGTAGCTGTATATGAGGTGGTTAATAAAATTTTCTCTGCCATCTATTGAAGTTAAAGGGAGGACCACAGATTATTAGTAATTTCATAATTCACTTTACATGTTATGATTTAGTGCTATACCTTGGTCTTCTTTTTCTCCTTTTTAGATACTAGCTCAGTCGTGCACTGAAATCCTGGAATTACGGCCCTCAAGCGTCTGTGTGGGGGGTAAGTGGTTAGAATTTAAAAATACCTTGTAAGAAGTTGTACTTTTTTCCTAGTTAAAATATACGATTTGAAACTCATGTTGGAAAGAGAATAGCAAAATTAATTTTTTGGCATCTTTTTCTGTAAGAATTTTTAAATAATTCCTTGAAATATTTCTATTTTAAATTCAAATTTTTAAGATTGGAGTGTTATTTTAAATAATGAACATATTGTGTGACAGGCTTTTAAAATCTTCTGTATATTTAGTTCATGTTTGAGACCTTTCCTATGACAAGTAAAATAGAAAATTTTCTATTTTATCTGATTATACGAGCAGTCAGGTATCTGTAGACTTTGAGCTCCGTGCCTTGATGACCTGGCCAAAGTACAGGACATGCCAGCTCAGGGCCCATAAAGAAGTGATTTATGGGTAGATGGCAGGAAAGAAGCAGGTGGCTTCATCAGCTGGTTCTAAGAACAGACTCGGGTTTTAGCACTTTCAAGCCATCCAACCCAAAGAGAGTGCGATTCTCTCTGGCCTGTACTATTTCTACTTCAGGTCTTACCTGGAGTTCATTTTAACCTGACTTTTCTTTCAAAAGGAAAAACATTGGGTCTGGTGGGGAAGGAAATGTGCTGTGCAATTTACTGCAGAACCTCCCAACTGCTGGACATGGGATGAAGTTCTACATCTTTTAGACTCCTCCATTAATGATTACTGAGACTTTCAAGAGGAATAGTGCATTTGAACATTCCAGAAAAGGATGGCGTTCTATGCATTTAGAATTTTACCTAATCCTCATAACAACACTATTCGACAGTTTTATAATCCCGGGTTCACGGATGGGGAAACTGAGACAGAGACATGTTCAGTACTTTCTATTAGTAAATGTCCTGTTAGACTCTTGTCTATCTCACTCCTAAAGCTCATGTTCTTTTTCTGAGTCACATTTTAAGTTTCACTTGCACTTTATTTTAACTTATAAGAAAATTCCTTTCATAATACACTGAATGGAGAGTGGCATGGCAGTATTTTCTTCTACAGTTAATTACTCTATATGTCTTAGATTATTTCAGATAGGAGGTCTCTGAGAGGATTGAAAGTTGATCACTATTAAAATAGTTGACATACCACCTTGCTACTAAGCAGCAAACATTTAGTTGTCAATCAAAACATTGACTGGCAACTAAAATTTTCTTTTAGCATATTATTTCACTTTCTAACATTTAGTGACTGCTCCTCTTACACAGAATATGAGTTCAATCAACCTCTTTTACCTATTGGTCATAGATTATTATTAGTCCAAAATGCATGACCCTTGATGAGTTATAAGTTTGTATGCAACAGAAAATAAAACTGGAATTAAGGATGTGAAGAAGCTGTTAAAGAAGAGCTATGTACGAGGGGTCATAGATTAAAGAAAATATAATACACGACTGTTCTAAGAACCAGATAATATGAGGCATTAACTTCTTTACATTCTCATACCTCAGTTCCTAAGACAAGAGGAAAACAGAGTTTTCTTTCCTGTGGATATTTTCTTCAGGATAGAATTTGGGCAAGTTTGTATGGTATTTGTCTGGGATGACTGTTATGCTTCAATTCTAAAATCTTGGTCGCTATTGGAAAACACTTTGTTCAAAAAATAAAATAACGCATCTGTACGTGGCAGCGAAGGATATCTTCACTGTACATACCTGGAGGGTCTAAGAAAGCAAGTAGGACCATGTCTTCATTGTTATTAGTTGGCTGAATAGTACTAAAAAATTCATTCTTTGTACCTTGATACTTTTGTTTCAAGTTACGCTTTTTGTTGTTGTTTTTTGTAAAGTAGTGATTAAATTTTTTATTTTTCCTTTTACTTCTAGAGGAATTTCAAATAGTTTTGAATGGAAGAGGATTCAACTTGGGCAGTCGGAGTGGCAGTGTTCTCTGTACTTACACTGTTAATGAAACATACACAAAGAGTAAGTCTCCATAATTTCAATATTGCTTTAATATCTCCATAGTATATCAGCATCAAGTGTTTTCCTCTTTTTCCCAACTGAGACCAACTGTGCTATATTTTTTTATCAGAGGGGAAAGAAAGGAAGTCCAATGATAATACAAGTAGTAATAATAATTACTTAATAGTTATTTGATAATGGCAACATTTGTTCATAACTTAATAAATGCTGCACCCCATCCTAAGTAGCCTCATTATACAAATGATGGCCTTGTGGCTGAAAGAGTCAAATAACTTGCCTGTGGTGACACAAGTAATAATGGGCAGAGCTGAGAGTTGAACCCAGTTTTCCTGACTGCACTCCATACGGACTCTCTCCACCGCCTGATTTAACTGCCTCTTTCTCCAGATTTGTTTCTTGTTACTCTTGCCTGAAAATCTAACTGTCTTGGACTACTCTACTACTTACTGCCTTATTTTATTGTCACTTGTTATCTTTATCTAATTTCCCAATAATTTGTCAGCCAGTTTCCTGAAGACGGGCTTTTTGCCTTATAGATATATCTCCAATGCCCACCTGGCACAGTGTTTGTTGATAATTATCATATTTAGGGAATTAGGTTTTATTTTCCCTCACTTGGCTTTCAAAAACGGAGAAGATGAGTGTAACATTTTTATCTTCATTTTGAGAAAAACTTCTGCTCTTTAAATAGATCTTAGTATGCTGAGCGTTTTGGGTCTCTATTAAGACATTTTCTCCTCATTGATGATTATACTGTCTTCTAAAATTTTATACTGTAAGGCAGATGCTGCAACTCTGTGAACTCTGGTGGAATTATTTTTTGAGAGTTTCATCTACAATTTTGTTGTTTATCTGATGGTTCTAAACCCTCCAATTAGCACAGCTTTGGCTACATACACAGTCACTGCTCCGTACGTTTGTTGAATTAAAGTGGTGAGGATCTCAGCATGGTAAATGCCATCAGTAATTCCTCTCTTTCTTATTAAGATCATCATTTTGGTAAGGAAAGACAATAATATTAGTAAAAAACTTTCTTCCTAGTAGGTTCTACAACTGAAGATGACAAAATAATTTTATCATTTTTATTCAG
Source organism: Physeter macrocephalus (assembly GCF_002837175.3). Lineage (NCBI taxonomy): Eukaryota > Metazoa > Chordata > Mammalia > Artiodactyla > Physeteridae > Physeter > Physeter macrocephalus. The sequence continues at coordinate 70,187,395 of NC_041220.1, read as the reverse complement.
TAGTCATCTGTATCTAAGCATTAGCTTTACCTATTCCTTTTGATTACATATTTGAGATGATTATAATATAAACATATTTTACACTTAGCTACATAGGATTGAATTTATTAAAGTAAATCTCAAATAAATTGAGTCAGATTGTATTTTCATCATTTGTATTCTAATATTATCCATCTAATTATGTAACTTTTCTGAGTATTTATAGTCTAGATCATTTTTCTCATATGCTATTAAAATTGCAAGGCAATTTAAGCATTCTATAAAATGTGTTTATATATTATAAACCCAATTATTTTATTAAACTCTTGAAAGAAATGTATTATCCTTTGGACATTTGTCTTCTCTATCATTTTTTTTTTTTTTTTTTTTTTGGTACGCGGGCCTCTCACCATTGTGGCCTCTGCCGTTGCGGAGCACAGGCTCCGGACGCGTAGGCGCAGCGGCCATGGCTCACGGGCCCAGCCTCTCCGCGGCATGTGGGATCTTCCCAGACCGGGGCACGAACCTGTGTCCCCTGCATCGGCAGGCGGACTCTCAACCACTGCGCAAACAGGGAAGCCCTTCTCTATCATTTTTAAATTCTGCTTTTAAAATATATATAATTTTTCCTTGAAAATCTAATATATTGGCAAAATTGAGGGAGAAAAGGTGATAATTTTATAGTATCTACAAGCTGTATGTGAACTTAATCTATATCAAAAAATCATAATTTATGATTTACCAGTACTATATATCAATGAGGCATATAATCTCTTCCTGTTTTTCATTCTGTGTTCCTTCTCCTCTTTCTTTAGATGAGTATCTTTTTGTTTTTTTCATGCTAATGTATCTAATGTCCCACACTTGAACTCTGATTGCTGTGTCTCTTCATATTTTTAATGAAACTGTGAGATACATAAAACCCTTTATTGATTAAATGACATTTTATTTTATAGGTGTAATGCCAGTGAGTGTGGAAAGTAATTCTATGCTTTGTCCTGCACCTACCCTGAATGAAGTTGGACAGTAAGTACTTTATAAAAAACATTTAAAAACTTTTTAGCTATAAATTATAAGGAAATGGTGACAAAATATACATTGGTTGTTTTATTTTATCTTTTCTTGATATACAGATTAAACATGAAATAGTAAATCCTAGACAAATCACTCTGGTTAGTACTTTAACTATACATATTCTTAGTAGGTTGAAAAGGGTAAAGTCTGTTTTATCTTGTTTCTTAAATATTGATTAAAAGACTCTATAAATATTTATCTGGATAGATTTGAGAAATATTGTTAGAGCCTTTAAATAATAAAGCCATAGCCATTATTTTGAACTTTAGAGCATTGAATTTACACACACATATACACATACACACAAGAGTTTCAAAGTGGGATTTTGACTAATTACTATAGTGTTTAAATATTAAGATTGAAGAGCAAAAGGAACATGGCTCAATAAGGCACAACTTAGACTAGGAAATATTTGTGCATTAATTTGTGTCCCAGTCCTGTTAAGGAGTATATTTTCATGTTCTTTGGTGTGGCAATAAACCATGATAGCACGATAAAATAAGGGATATTTAGTTTGGAAGAAGGGCTTTTATTTTAATCACCTATATACAGATAATTTCACCATCAACAATATTTCCATGTGTGATTTTTTCCCCCTGCCCTCTCTATTATGCAGGAAATGATTGCAAATAGTTCAAATGTTCTCTTGTCCAACAGTAGTAGATGCAATATGCTTAGGATAATGGATAGGATACAGTTTTCAAGAATCACTATATACTGATCTCAAACCTTCCTCTGGATCAGAGGAAACTAAAATACATAAGGCCCCAATCCAAAGTCTGGATTAGTGTTCAGAGAGTGAAGATTATATTTTACTTTGTGGAACCTAAGAAAATCATTTTAGTAGTTTGAAGTTCACTTGAGCACTTAACATTTGTGGATGCTTAAATATTCAAGATATCTGTTGGACATCACTTCTGGTCATCCAAGTAAATTGGAGCAGTATCAGCTTTCTATTTGAAATTGATTGAAAAGAGCTGCATAATATAACTTATAAAAACAAGACTATCAGAATCTATTTTCTTTCTATAAAAATGTATTCATTTTTTGAGTCATATAATAATCTGGTATTGGTAACATGCGTATGGCCAAATTAGACTGGCCTTGGAATTTAAGGCCCATCCATTTTGCATGGAGCCATCTGTACCACAAGGGCACAGTGGGACTCAATGGCTTTCTGAGTAATAGTCTTGTATTAGCAAAGATAAATCTTTTGACTTAAAGTTTGGTCTTATTTTATTGAATCTATAAGTCCGTATTGATTCTCCTGATTTTTCTCCCCAGTCTGCTTTCAGAGCTGTCTTCTCTCTCTTAGTCACTGGCAGCTCCATCCTTTTTGTTGTTCAGGTAAAAAACCTTTGACTCATTAATTGATCTCTTTTATGCAGCCCATAAGCAAATCTCAGCTCTGATTTCAAAACATGTTCAGAATCCAGTCCTTCCCCACCGCCTCCACTGATACCACCCTAGACGAAGCTACTGTCATTTCTTGCTTAGGTTATTAGCCTCTCAACCCATCTGTCTTCTTCTGTCCTTGGCAAAAGTGATCCTGTTAAAACAGATCAGTTTATGTCACCCCTCCGCTTAAAATCCTTGATAATGTGTTCCTCATTACATTCAGAGTGCAAGTCTAATCACTGCAATGTTCTATAACGTTCTACAAGATCTGGCCCTCACTGCATCTCCAACTTCATCCTCTTTTCGCCCCTTCTGTTATGGTCACACTGGCCTCTTTGTTGTTCTTTAACCACCTGAGCTTATTCCAGTGGCTTGAAAGGCTCCTTCCTTCTTGTCTCACTCTCTCAACTTCAAGTTTTGTTCAACATATCACCTTCTCAGTAAGCCCTTGCCAGTCACCCTATTTAATCACACAATCTTCCCCCTCCCTTGAGTTTAACAGTCTCTATTCTCTTTTCATGGTTCACTTTTTCTCCAAAGCATTTATTTGTTTGTTATTGTGTCTCCTTCCTGCTGGGATGAATTTGGTTTATTTTGTTTCTTTCTGTATCTCTAGCACTGACACAATGCCTGACAGATAGTAGATTCACTAAATGTTTGTTGCATGAAAGAATGAATACATTTTTCTCAAACATTTTGATTTACTATTTATGTAAAGAGCCAAAAGAGTGCATTTGATTACTGGGTATATCAGGTAGGAGAAAGATGATCAGAATTCTGTTTGGGGGATCATACCATTTAAGAGAGCAGGAAACTATCTTGACCTTTTCATAGTAATGACTAGTTAAGGAAGACAGCTTACTTTCTTCTCCAAAGTAGTTATAAAATGCAATATACCTGTTCTATCCAACACTGAATTTGTTTTCTCTAGAATTTGCCTTGGGGCACAGTCTCCTTTTTAAGAGACTGCCACAGATACTGCTGGTATTCTTTAGTGATTTGTAGATTGGCTAAATACTCAGAAGATGTGATTTTTAAAAATCATATAAGACATAATAAATATCAAGCACGAGAAAAAATCATTTGTTTGCTTTTTGACATTAATATTTCACCTACAAGCAAGCTGAGAATGTTTTGGAAGGCGATCTGTCTAAAATAATTACTTTTGCTTCTTTTTTGTCTATCAAGTACATGACAACACTGAGGCAACATATGTGAAGATTTTATTTATTAATGTATCGGACATTTGGCGACATCATTATTTGTTCTACTAAGTACGTTGCAAGTAATTTGTACCTTTCCTTTGCCTTGAATTTCCTTCAGATACTTTTGTAGGCGATGAGCTCTCTTATGAGATTGGATTAAAATCAACACAACTGAAACAGTTTAGCCTTGTAAGGTGACTGTGCTTAATATGTTTGTCTAACTAGCTTTTGGCTAAGGATTCAAAACCGTTAAGTAGCTAGTTAGTCTATGTTTCAAATAAACACATCTGGCCCAACAATGAATGAAAGTTTTTCCTGTGTGAGGGTGACAGATGTGGTGATGGTTCCCCCTGTCCTCTCACTTAAATAATTAACAGCATGCTGGTGAAGCAGCCCTAGACAGACAGCCTCAAAGCCAGATGCACAGTCTCAGAGCTGGAGCCACGGACATGTGTCTCGTCTCATTAGTGTGCTCTATCAGTTCCTTTCTCATCTTTATGTTACTTCCCGAATTACATTTTCTTTGAGGATTATTCCTTTAAAAATCCAGGGCTCGTGAATTTTGGTTTGAAAGAGGCTTAACATGAAGATGTTTTACTTGGAGATGGGAACTAAGAATGTAGCAGAGTAGCTAGGACATAGGTTTGCATCTGGAAATTGATGTCGTAGAGTAAACAAAAGTTAAAGCTATCTGGGCAAATCTTATCCAGGTTTATCATTGCTTAGCATTGTTGGAATGGGTCTTTGGAGTCCTTTCTTTGAGAGACATCTCTATGTATTAAATTTCTTTATCAGGTATAGAATTTTAGACTAAAATGAACATATTTTTAGTTTTTAAACGGAAAGAATGTAAAGGTGAGATTGTTCTTTCTGAGATTGTTCTTTCCTATATTTTTTCATTGGACACAATTTAATTAAAAAATGTCATATGGTTAAACAAATTGTCTTACCTAGAAAAATCTGTAGATTGTTTGGGAGTTAATTTCTGCCAGTGGTTCATTTGAACCAAAATGTCTTAAGTTTGAGTAGGAAGGACTCTGTGAAGTTCTGCAGATCCTACCCTTTTGAGGGCAGTGGTCTCCTGGTGTAATGTGCAGGTGTCACCCGTTCTTGCAAAATGGGCTTATTCTCTGACCCTTGTTTAGTGAGATATCAACAATAGCACAGCTGCTCCGCAATAGTTGAGATCTCAAACCTGTAATTTGGCAAGAAGAACAGAGCAAATTGGGTAAATATATATAAACACATTGTGAAGAAAGAAAAACAGAACAGAATGAACCAGAGCCTGATCCTACAGCTTGTTTGATAGATTTAAGGAGGCATATGGTATAGTTAAATGTGCTTTCAAAAACATTGGCCAGAATCTTCTGGCAAATATGAAATAAATATCTAAATCAGATGAAACTGATAGTATTAGTTCCCTTAAAAGGCAGTGTGGAAAGACAGTTGACAGAGGGTTTAAGTAAGAAGTGGTGGGACATCAGTGTATGTGGAAAATTTTAAGCATCTGATACTGAAGGATCACTGAGATGCATGTGTGGCAGACTTGGGGTTAGAGCCTGACTTGGTAATGGAATCTTATTTTCCTCAATGTTGTGATTTTTTAAAATATAATTCATCTTGCCTGGAATAAAATTAATTCCATTTCCCTTTCTTGGTTTGACAGATTCCGCCTTTAGCACAGCTTCTCACATGAACAGTTAAAAGAAATATATATATACCTATATATGTATGGTTATGTGAATTTATTTTATCAATTTGTTTTTTTGAGAGGGAGACATGACAAACATTTTTTTTTATTAGAAAAATTCTTTAAAAAACCAAAAAACTGAGGTGATGAATTGGTCGTCAACAGATGACTTGGTGGATGAGGCTGCCTTGGCTGCACTGATCTCCCACCTCCTCCCTTGTTCAGGGTCCGTGTCAAAGCAGCGCCATAGCTGCAGGGCCCCCATCTGGGCTCATGGTTGGAATGAGGACCTGAACTGTGTGACCTTTGAGCTCAGCCACCTTGGTTGGGTACTTACAAATAACAAGCTGGTTCTGGGCAAAGCCATGGCCTGAGATGAGCTTCTTGTAGTGAGGGGACCAGAGGATGGAGCACACTTGGGAGTATCCACAGCACTCAGACCCCATAGTAGACATTCTAGATGTGAATGTGTCAATCACTGGGTCTCCTTCTAGTTGCCAGGACCTTGGCCTACCAGGGACACCAAGCTACAGCCTTGATAGCCCCTTGACACTGGGTGAATGTCTGCAGGGGAACCCAGCCACCCATTCCAGGAGCACTAGGCCACGTGATGACCAAATATTGTCCATCTGTATATCTACACAATCCCCAATTCCATTATCTTAGTAGCAGGTGATTGCAACCATAACTTTATTCTTTCGTCTTTTCCTTATGAGGAATGAGACTGGATTTATTTATTTTTAAAATCATGGACACCAGGACATTAGTTATATCTTTATTTTGAATATAAACATTAGAATCTTGGTGAGATTGGTTAAGGCTGAGGAGCCTCTCAGTTTTTATATTTCTCTATGCCCCTCCCCCAATGGTGGAACATTTATGTATTCATTCACACAGTGTATGGCTTTCTGATTATACCTATAAATGTGATAAGTTCACCTAATCTGCATTGCATCTCCATGCTAAATATTATATTCAGTTCTGGAAATTGTCTTTTAAGAGGAACAATAGTTAATTCAAGTACGTCTAGGGTGGCCAACAAAATATTGCCAGGTATGAAAATGTTAAAATACTGAATTAAAATACTGAAAAAGATACGATTCAGGTGTGACACATCAGCTCTCCAAATGTCAGGTCTGTCATATGAAAGATAGATTTTACTTATTCTTTATTGCTCCAAGAACAAGAGAAAGAAAGAGTGGAAGGTAAAAGGAGGCACATTTCAGCTCAATATCAGAAAGATTTTTGTAAAAATTGGAATCATTTAGTGAGTGTTTTGGTAACTAAATGTGTTCAAAGAGGGACAGCTATGTGATGATATGGAAGATATTCCTTAAATATGTATTTAAATCCTCTTATATATCTGCTTTTAAATTTTATATTATTAAAGTTTTTACTATTACTAAAATATTTGACTTTTTTGGATGAAAGGCACTCAAAATTGAGTGATCATTTTGAAGCATCTTTTTAGTATTTAAAAAGATACATGGGGGCTTCCCTGGTGGCGCAGTGGTTGAGAGTCCGCCTGCTGATGTAGGGGATACGGGTTCGTGCCCCGGTCCGGGAGGATCCCACATGCCGCGGAGCGGCTGGGCCCGTGAGCCATGGCCGCTGGGCCTGTGCGTCCGGAGCCTATGCTCCGCAACGGGAGAGGCCACGGCAGTGAGAGGCCCGCGTACAACAACAACAAAAATAAATAAAATAAAAAATAAAATAAAATAAAAAGATACACAATGCAGCTGGGGTTATTTTCAGTATAATACTGAAAACATTTACAATAAAAGTGTAGGTGTGATGTCCAGTACAATTCTGATATAGCTTTTTTTCTTCTGAAATCTAACACTTCCTGACTGCAGTGTTTGTTTTAGTTATATACATATATTGAGTATCTCAAAAAGAAATTATTTTATTCAATTATTTTATCCTTTTACCCCTTTGAAGAAAATATCCTTAAACAAAACATTAATTTATCTATATATATTCATAACTAGAAAGTCTTTATTCACAAATATGAAACCTTATTTTCACCTCATAATTTATTATGCATAAAGCTAACTTTTAAAAAGCTCTGCAGAGTATTAAATAGTAGCACTTGATTTCAAAATATCTTAAGTCACCATAATTTTAATAGCTTTTTGAGTAGTTGCCAGTTTAATTTTCAGTATGTGCAAATTGGAGGTAAATTATTTATTACTTCCAGCAAATGTCTTTCACAATTTTATTTAATTTTTTCATCTTTTTAAATGGATCATAAAATGGCAGTCTTTTATTGGACATCCATAAAGTCAGCAGCAAATAAATACTTTGCAAATAGGTTGCTATGATTGAAATGTCAACCATATTTCATGCAGTATGAAATTTCCTCAGATCAGAGTAGCCCTAACGTATGGCAATGAGCTGTTCTCCTGTTCTGGAATTGTCTTACATCTTTAAACCTTAAATTAAAGCACTGTGACCATTAGGACTTTGAATTTTATTTACTCAGTTATATATCAGAATACTATTTAATAATTTCTCATGTGGAATGAATTTAGTACCCTTGAATTTAGTTTTATCACTATTAATTGAGGACCAATTGACATTAAAATGCACTTCAAGCAGTCTTGTTGTTCAGGTTTCTTCTATCCTTCTACTTAAATGTTCTGAGGATGGAGCAAAGAGCCGTTGAACATATTTGTAAGCAATTCTAAGCAATGTAGAACCAACTTATAGAAAAGGGAGTTGAAAGAGTCCTCAGTTCTGAGCCTCGCCTTCCCTGACCACCCAGAATTATGTGCACTGTGGGCCAGTCCTGTCTCAGAAGAAGTTCTTTCCTTGTCTTTCACGACTTCATAGTCTCACCTCCGTGACTGTTTCTTCTCCAGTGTTACCTCCGGCTCCTCTTCTTACAGTTCCTAGTCAGTTTTCACCATGGCTGGATTCCTGACCCATAAACTCACCTTCTCTAAGCCTTCCTTTTCTTTCTATGAGTTCCAAATCTCCAGACAAGATCTTTCCCTTAGCTTTAAACCAACCAAATGTCCACTATCCAAATGTCAGCTCATTCACTTGGATTTCCCTTAGGCAAATTAAACCTGAAGTTCCCAAATTAAACTCATGTACTTCTGTTCAGCCTGTTCCTTTCATGCTTCCTGTGCAAGATTACCCACCTTCCTGTGCAAAACACAAACTTTGAAGCACCTTTAACTACTCCTTCTTCCTCACCTCCTACATCCTGTAAATGTCCAAGTCCTTTTTAATCTAACTGCTTAATACCTCTCAATTTTCATTTCAGATTACCCTCATTGACACTATTTGGTTCAGCTCTACTTTGGTCCTTATTTGAAATTCACTGAGAAATTCTTTAAAAAAATTTTTTTTAACTGAGGTAACATTGGTTTATAACATTATATAAGCTTCATGTATATAAATATTAAGTTTTGACTTCTGTATACACTACAGTATGCTCACCACCAAAAGTCTAGTTTTCATCTGTCAGCATACAGTTGACCCCCTTTACCCATTTTGCCCTCCCGCTCTTCCCCTCTGGTAGCCATCAATTTGTTCTCTGTATCTAGGTGCTTGTTTTTGTTTTGTTTTGTTTCTTTGTTTTTATATTCCACATATGAATGAAATCATACATATTTGTCTTTCTCCATCTGACTTATTTCACTTAGTACCCTCAAGGTCCATCCATGTTGTCACAAATGTCAAGATTCCATTTTTTATGGTTGAGTAGTATTCCATTGTACATGTATACCATGTCTTCTTTAGCCCTTCATCCATCAATGGGCACTTACATTGCTGCTTCCATATCTTGGCAATTGTAAATAATGCTGCAGTGAACATCAGGTTGCATACATCTTTTTGAATTGGTGTTTTTGTATTCTTCAGATAAATACCCAGAAGTGGAATAACTGGATCATATGGTAGTTCCATTCTTAATTTTGGGGGGAACCTCCATCCTATTTTTCATAGTAGGTGCACCAATTTCCATTCCTACCAACAGTGAAATACACTATGACATTGTTAACTGGTCTTCTACTGTAGAAATTTACTCTTCCAATCCTTGCTGTACGATGCAACAAGTGATATTTGTAAAACACAATTCTGACCATATTTCTGCCTGGCTTAAAAACTCATAAGACTAATTCCAAACACCTAAATATGGCATCCTGGGCTCTTCATGATCCTTCTCCTACTCTCCTTTTCGGCCTCAAACCATATATTCTCACTCTCACATTCTGTGTTGATGCCATATTGAATGGCTTTTATTCCTTGACTGTCTGTGCCTTTCTTATCTTCCAGCTTGTCAAATAGTGCTCCATCTTCTTGGATCCCTTTTTAATCTCTTTTCCTAACTAATTCTTGATCATCCTTTAGGATTCATCGTAGAGGTGACTTCCTGCAGGAAATCTTTGTTGATGTCCCCGTGCAAGGCTCAGTTGGTTGTAACTCCCACATGGTCCACTAGTACCTTTGTGATTATACCTATTTTAGTTAATATCACATTCTATTGTAATTGTTCATGTGGCTTCCTTTCAATTACATTATAATGCTGTGTTTCATTTGTTATTGCAGCCCTATTACCAAGCACAGCCTAGGTTGGCCTATTGTAGGCAATTTATAAATATTGGAGTAATAGACTGATTGAGTGATTGATTGAACTTACTGGCCAACATTCAGAAACCAATTTGGAGTACAGTTTTAAGTGTTAGGTTCAAGCACACAGCTCAACATAGTTGCAGTGTTGGGTTTTATCAAGATAACATTTTGTAACAGGAAGGAAATAGCTTTGAAAATTTTCTTTACATGAACTTGCATGACATTATATGTTATACTAGGCATTTTTGGAACAATTTAGCTCTCTCTATTTTTATATGGAAGTAAGTAGAAGAGAAATTCTTTAAAGTAAACAAAAAAGTATTAGGCAATTATTTCTTTGCTGCAATACGTTCTTGATATTATCTGTGCTGTTTTTTAACTTGGATCTAAAATGTTTATATAAAAGTACCTTGATAGCTGAATAATTTTTTAGACAAATAGTCAGATGTTACAGTAATTTATAGAGTACCCGCTGTGTTCCAGGCACTGTGTTGGACATTTTATGTACATTATTTTATCAAGCTCTCCTCCCCAAAGCAACTCTGAAATAGGTACAGTTATCCCCCTTTTACACATTGAAGAATGCAAGATTGAGAGGGTAGTGACTAGGGTTCAGACCTAGAACTCCTGATTCCCCAACATGTGGGCTGAATCTATCCCCTTTTTCAATTTTATTTTATTCTTGGGACAATTAAAAATAAACTCTTTACTCACCTCTCCTTTATGGAATTATGTAAAAACAATGTGGCTTTAATACATTTTTGCCCATAATAAAGTTTCTGTAACTGAGAGTATGAGTTCTACTGTCCTAAATATACTAACCAGCAATAAAAGTTATACAGCAATCAGAATGAGAAATCCATAGATACTAGTGCAAGTTACATAAAATATGACAAAACATGATATACGTATATTGGAGTCTTGGGGCAAAGAAAGGTCAAGGTATTGAGTCTGGGTTAGAGGGTGAGATGGGTTTTATCAATCTGTGTGCCAGCAATGGAATAGCAGAGCTTTGGACAAAAGTATCAGCTCATAACAGTGCCAGTATCATACCAATAATTTCAAACATTTTTTCTAAAGGAACAACAAAATTTAAAAGCAGAAATAACTTTTAGAGTGTTTTTCATGTTTGCAACACTTCTGAAAAAATTTCCCAACAAATATATATACATATAAAAATATACACATATGTTCACAAATAAATATCATATAGTAAATGCCATTATCACCATGAGAAATATGTGAATATAGTAAGAAATTGGAAGAGTGTCACTGGAGAAGTGAGGCAAAGCTCTCGCCAGTGAGTGAAATTTAGATGTAAGACCCTAAAGCACTTACTGAGGATTAAGGTGGTATGCAGTAGAAGTGAAAGCACTTTGACTACAGCACCAGAGAAGTCCAATATTTGGGTAAGTTACCTTTCTAAGCTTCAGATCCTTTATTTGTAAAATGGAGATAACGCTACAGCCTCCCTCAGTGCGTTGTTGTGAGAATTAAGTGAGAAGATGTGTTAATGTATTTAGCTCACAGTAAGGAATCGAAAAACACTGTTATTATTAGTACTGTTGTTTCTGGTAGTGGTTTGATTGTGCTACTACTGCTCTCAGCAAGGTGAATATTATATTGTTTCAGCTGAATCCATGTGTCAAAAGAATCATCCAGTGGCTTTCCATGTCTGTGGAGACTAACTCAGTTTGATCAGACACCAGCTACATTATACTAGACTGAGATTTTAAGAATAATGTGCAAATTGGTTTGGTTTCCTACAAGACCTCATCAGCATGCTATGGGAAACTTTAGAAAAGAGTGAATTTTGTTATAAAATACATCTTCTGTTCTTATTCCATTTGGATAAGTATTAAATGTTTTAAATGTTTCCTTCATTAATTAGAGAACTGGTTCATTTCTGGTGAGTTCTACCTGCCAGATTATAAACAGCTTTGGTCAGTGTCTACTGATCCCTTTAAAGTTGAATCAATAAGATTATAAACAACTTTGGTCAATGTCTACTGATCCCTTTAAAGTTGAATCAATAAGATTACCTGCAACAATCATACATTATTATGAATCCAGTCATCTTCCCCCACAAACCAAAACCATGCTTTCTGTATCATATGCTTTCTGGTACATGCTTTAAAGTAGAGGAATTAGGATCTAGGAAACATTATTTTTGGATTGAACTATGCTTAATCTTCAAAAAAACAAAGCAAAACAAGGCGCTCAGTTCTGCAGAAAAAGCAAGTAGGTTTAAGTTTTCTTTCTTAAATAAGCCACTTGTCATTCTGTGTTGGAATAGTTCAGAAGTTTAGTTAAGTTGATATAAATACCCCAAGTTCTTGTTCTTTTCTGGATTTAGCTAAACTTTTTTTTTTAACAAAATGTTTTAAAGGGAATATTTTACAAGGAATATTTTTAATAGGATTAATCCTGAAATTTGAAGAGTTCAGCTAGAAGTTTGCTAGTCCTGTCTTTCCTGGGGGCTCTAGCCCTGTAAGAATCCAAACTAAATATCACATTGAGGGAAAAAAAAACACATTAAGAACTTCCATTTCTTCAAGCCTGTGTGGTATGATGGAAAGAATTCAAAATTTGTGAGAATCCTAGCTTTACCACTTTGGGCAAAGTAATTAACATTTTGGGGCCTATGTACCCCAGCTGTAAAACTGTGAAACTACTTACTTTAAGAGTTCTTTTAAGAATTAAATGAGATAATATCCATAAAATGCCCAGGATAGCATCTGGCACATGGCGGGGACTGAATAATATTTCTAATCTCCTCTCCCTAGCATCATTACTGAAAATCTTTCCAGTGGCTTGAGATTGCTTACATTTTATCCTAACTCTCCGTAACTAATAGTATTTGGCACACAACTCAAGGCATAGAAAAGAAATCGTCTAAATTTAGAGTAATTAAGACAAAGTTTCTGGCTTTTAATTCTTGGAATTTAGAATATTTTGTGAGCATTGGAGCATGGTGTTCTATAGAAGCTAGATTAACAAAATGTTGCCTACTGCTTCCACTTTAATGAATGGATAGTTTGTTTTGTTGGTATACTGATTATTCTTAGGTAATATACTTCATAAACTCTTTTGGAAAAGAGCTGTTTCCTCAATACTTTAAAAACGCCTTGTCATCTTTTTCTCTTTGATATCTTCTTAGAGCTATGAAAAAAAAATTACCTACTGATCCCAAATGATGAATTATTAGAATCTGAATTAATGAAATTGTAATTATTTTTAATTGTATTAGTTGAAATCATATTTTCAGAATGAGAGCTGTATTTCTTAGCAATGGACAAAAATTATTCTCCCTTTTTTCTACCTTTGTCAGGATATTTTAAAATCCTGAACATTTACAACAAATGCCTACAAATATGTAAATTGCGTTCCTTTTTGTTTTTCATTTAGTTTACTCTGTCTTTCATGATCACTTTCTCTATATTTTATCTTTCAATGGTTTGTTATTTCCATTTTTTAAAAAACTTTATTTTATTGAAATATAGTTGATTTACAATATTGTGTTAGTTTCTGGTGTACAGCAAAGTGATTCAGTTATACATATATACATTCTTTTTCATATTCTTTTCCATTATGGTTTATCACAGGATATTGAATATAGTTCCCTGTGCTATACAGTAAGATCTTATTGTTTATCCATTTTATATATAATAATTAGTATCTTGTAATAACTTTTTAAAAAATATCTTTATTGGAGTATAATTGCATTACAATGTTGTGTTAGTTTCTGCTGTACAACAAAGTGAATCAGCTATATGTATACACATATCCCCATACCCCCTCCCTCTTGAGCCTCCCTCCCACCCTCCCTATCTCACCCCTTTAGGTCGTCACAAAGCATTGAGATGATCTCCCTGTGCTGTGTAGCAGCTTCCCACTAACCATGCATTTTACATTTGGTAGTGTATATATGTCAATGCTACTCTCTCACTTTGTCCCAGCTTCCCCTTCCCCTGTTTCCTCAAGTCCATCTTCTACATCTGTGTTTTTATTCCTGCCCTGACACTAGGTTCATCAGTACTATTTTTTTAGATTCCATATATGTGCGTTAGCATGCGGTATCTGTTTTTCTCTTTCTGAATTACATTACTCTATATGACAGACTCTAGGTACATCCACCTCATTACAAATAACTCAATTTCGTTCCGTTTTATGGCTCAGTAATATTCCATTGTATATATGTCCCACATCTTCTTTATCCATTCATCTGTCGATGGACACTTAGGTTGCTTCCATGTCCTGGCTGTTGTAAATAGGGCTGCAATGAACATTGTGGTACATGTCTCTTATTTTTTTTTTAACATTTTATTGGAGTATAATTGCTTTACAATGGTGTGTTAGTTTCTGCTTTATAACAAAGTGAATCAGTTATACATATACATATATCCCCATATCTCTTCCCTCTTGCATCTCCCTCCCTCCCACCCTCCCTATCCCACCCCTCTAGGTGGTCACAAAGCACCGAGCTGATCTCCCTGTGCTATG
>NC_041220.1:70165647-70172892 GCF_002837175.3 Physeter macrocephalus | reverse complement strand
ATTGCTTTACAATGGTGTGTTAGTTTCTGCTTTATAACAAAGTGAATCAGTTATACATATACATATATCCCCATATCTCTTCCCTCTTGCATCTCCCTCCCTCCCACCCTCCCTATCCCAACCCTCTAGGTGGTCACAAAGCACCGAGCTGATCTCTCTGTGCTATGCAGCTGCTTCCCACTAGCTATCTGTTTTATATTTGGTAGTGTATATATGTCCATGCCACTCTCTCACTTTGTCCCAGCTTACCTTTCACCCTCCTCATATCCTCAAGTCCATTCTCTTGTAACTCTGCATCTTTATTCCCATCTTGCCCGTAGGTTCTTCATGACCATTTTTTTTGTCTTAGATTCCATATATATGTGATAGCATATGGTATTTGTTTTTCTCCTTCTGACTTACTTCACTGCCATTCTGACTGGTGTGAGGTGATACCTCACTGTGGTTTTGATTTTCATATCTCTAATGATTAGTAATGTTGAGCATCATTTCATGTGTTGTGGGCAATTTCCCATTTGTTTATTTTTGATTTTATTTCCATTTCTCTAGGAGGTGGATCAAAAAGGATCTTGCTTTGATTTATCTCATACAGTGTTCTGCCTATGTTTTCCTCTAAGAGTTTTATAGTGTCTGACCTTACATTTAGGTCTTTAATTCCATTTTGAGCTTATTTTTGTGTATGGTGTTAAGGAGTGTTCTAATTTCATTCTTTTACATGTAGCTGTCCAGTTTTCCCAGCACCACTTATTGGAGAGGCTGTCTTTTCTCCATTGTATATTCTTGCCTCTTTTGTCAAAGATAAGGTGATCATATATGCGTGGGCTTATCTCTGGGCTTTCTATCCTGTTCCATTGATCTGTATTTCTGTTTTTGTGCCAGTACCATACTGTCTTGATTACCGTAGCTTTGTAGTATAGTCTGACGTCTGGGAGCCTGATTCCTCCAGCTCCATTTTTCTTTCTCAAGATTGCTTTGGCTATTCAGGGTATTTTGTGTTTCCACACACATTGTAAAAATTTTTGTTCTAGTTCTGTGAAAAATGCCATTGGTAATTTGATAGGGATTGCACTGAATCTGTAGATTGCTTTGGGTAGTATAGTCATTTTCACAATGTTGATTCTTCTCATCCAAGAACATGGTATATCTGTCCATCTGTTTGTATCATCTTTGATTTCTTTAATCAGTGTTTTATAATTTTCTGTATACAGGTCTTTTGCCTTCATAGGTAGGTTTATTCCTAGGTATTTTATTCTTTTTGTTACAGTGGCAAATCTGTCTCCTTAATGTGTCTTTCTGATTTTTCATCATTAATGTATAGGAATCCAAGAGATTTCTGTGCATTAACTTTGTATTCTGCTACTTTACCAAATTCATTTATTAGTTCAAGTAGCTTTCTGGTGTCCTCTTTAGGATTCTCTATGTCTAGTATCATGTCATCTGCAAACAGTGACAGTTTTAATTGTTTTACAATTTGTTTTCCTTTTATTTCTTTTTCTTCTCTGATTGCCATGGCTGAAACTTCCAAAACTATGTTGAGTAATACTGGTAAGAATGGGCACCCTTGTCTTGTTCCTGATCTTAGAGGAAATGCTTTCAGTTTTTCACCTTTGAGAATGATGTTGGCTGTGGGTTTGTCATATATGCCTTTTATTATGTTGAGGTAAGTTCCCTCTGTGCCCAGTTTCTGTCTATTTCCATTTTTATATTCTTAAACAATGATCTTGTGATAATGGTAATGTCTAGAGACAGGGAAAAGCTAAATCGGATTGAAGTATTT
This sequence comes from Physeter macrocephalus, assembly GCF_002837175.3. Lineage (NCBI taxonomy): Eukaryota > Metazoa > Chordata > Mammalia > Artiodactyla > Physeteridae > Physeter > Physeter macrocephalus. The sequence continues at coordinate 70,171,115 of NC_041220.1, read as the reverse complement.
TTCCCCATTTTAGGTTTTTGCGAACCTGAAACAATCTCAGCATTTTTCTGGATTAAGGAATTTTTTAATTTAGTTTTTTTCCTAAAAATGTATTATTTTAAACTAGAACAATGACAACAACAGGAATTTATTTCTTCATGTTTCTATTGACATTAATGCTTCTTTTAGGAACAGTTAGATCACTTAAGGAATTTGCCTGTGGCTACTGAGTAAGGACTAGAACTAAGAAAGAAAAACGCTAAGATAACTGATCAAACGCTTTGACTTTTAAAGTAGACTCTCTAATTCTGAATTATTTAAGGAAAGGAAAATTTTCCACAAAACTCCAGTTTTCAATTACTGTTAATTATTGTTCCTGCATTTTCTTTCAGAACTCTTGATGTTTCAGTGAGCTTTAATGGAGGAAATTCTGTCATCTCGGGCTCGCTGACAGTCACAGCCACAGAATGTGTAAGTCACTGTTCACATAAAGTTACCTTTTAAAAATAACTCTCTCCAGAAATAATTTATGGACCTTCAATATTGTTGCATCCTACAGTAAAGAAAGTACAAATAATAACACTGGAGACCATTACAAGAAAAGGTCTGTATAGAATTTATTGTAGGTTGTTTTGTTTTTTCCTTTAGTCTCCTTTAAAAGGAATTTTAAGGGCTTCCCTGGTGGCGCAGTGGTTGAGAGTCCGCCTGCCGATGCAGGGGACACGGGTTCGTGCCCCAGTCCGGGAGGATCCCACATGCCGCGGAGCAGCTGGGCCCGTGAGCCATGGCCGCTGAGCCTGTGCGTCCGGAGCCTGTGCATCTGGAGCCCGTGCTCCGCAGCGGGAGAGGCCGCAACAGTGAGAGGCCCGCGTACAAAAAAAAAAAAAAAAAAAAAAAAAGATAAAAGGAATTTTAAGAGAGTATACATTATATTTTGATATTTATAAAATTGAAGTCATATTTAAATATTAGAATAAGGTAGGAAAATGATTTCCAAATGAAGCATTTTTTCTTAAAACATTAACTATGTAAAGGAAATAATGTCTTTCTGTTAATGAATGTTGCATTATAGTATCTAAGACATTTATCATGTTTTTGAAATTATTAGTGCATCTTAATGAGTGAACTTATTATTTTGTCCCTTTTAATGCTGGTACTTTCTCAAGAGTAAGGAACTTCATTTTGAGAGCTTTATAATATCTTGGTTTGAAACTACACTGAAACTATAATTTAGTTAAGATGGTTGATTTGCACTACCTAAAATGCAATATTTGGATATATAAATTCCATTGATAAGAGAGTGTTTTCCTGAACTTGAAAACACAAAGCACTAAAAGGAACTGATCACATGGCTGATATTCTTATGAGTGCATTTTCTTTGTTAAAAATATATAAATCTAAGCAAAAAAAAAAAATTCCTGCCTAAACATTTTCTCACATGTCATGATTTTTTTTTTAACATCTTTATTGGAGTATAAAGGCTTTACAATGGTATGTTAGTTTCTGCTGTATAACAAAGTGAATCAGCTATACATATACATATATCCCCATATCTCCTCCCTCTTGCATCTCCCTCCCACCCTCCCTATCCCACCTCTCTAGGTGGACACAAAGCACCAAGCTGATCGCCCTGTGTTATGTGGTGGCAACCCTCTAGCTATCTATTTTACATTTGGTAGTGTATATATTACCATGCCACTCTCTCACTTCATCCCAGCTTACCCTTTCCCACCCCGTGTCCTCAAGTCCATTCCCTACCTCTGAGTCTTTATTCCTGTCCTGCCCCTAGGTTTGTCAGAACCAATTTTTTTTTTTTTAGATCCCATATATATGTGTTAGCATACGGTACTTGTTTTTCTCTTTCTGACTTACTTCACTCTGTATGACAGTCTCTAGGTCCATCCACCTCACTACAAATAACTCAGATTCGTTTCTTTTTATGGCTGAGTAATATTCCATTGTATATATGTGCCACATCTTCTTTATCCATTCATCTGTTGATGGATACTTAGGTTGCTTCCATGTCCTGGCTATTGTAAATAGTGCTGCAGTGAACATTGTGGTACATGACTCTTTTTGAATTATGGTTTCCTCAGAGTTTATGCCCAGTAGTGGGATTGCTGGGCCATATGGTAGTTCTATTTTTAGTTTTTTAAGGAACCTCCATATTGTTCTCCATAATGGCTTTATCAATTTACATTCCCACAAACAGTGCAAGAGGGTTCCCATTTCTCCACACCTTCTCCAGCATTTATTGTTTGTAGAGTTTTTGATGTTGGCCGTTCTGACCAGTGTGAGGTAATACCTCATTGTAGTTTTGATTTGCATTTCTCTAATGATTAGTGATGTTGAGCATCATCTCATGTGTTTGTTGGCAATCTTGGGAGAAATGTCGATTTAGATTTTCCACCCATTGTTGGATTGGGTTGTTTGCTTTTTCTGATATTGAGCTGCATGAGCTGCTTGTATATTTTGGAGATTAATCCTTTGTCAGTTGCTTCGTTTGCAAATATTTTCTCCCATTCTGAAGGTTGTCTTTTCGTCTTGTTTATGGTTTCCTTTGCTGTGCAAAAGATTTTAAGTTTCATTAGTTCCCATTTGTTTATTTTTGTTTTTATTTCCACTTCTCTAGGAGGTGGGTCAAAAAGGACTTTGCTGTGATTTATCTCATAGCATGTTCTGCCTACGTCTCCCTCTAAGAGTTTTATAGTGCCTGGCCTTACATTTAGGTCTTTAGTCCGTTTGGAGCTTATTTTTGTGTATGGTGTTAGGGAGTGTTCTAATTTCATTCTTTTACATGTAGCTGTCCAGTTTTCCCAGCACCATTTATTGAAGAGGTTGCCTTTTCTCCATTGTATATTCTTGCCTCCTTCGTCAAAGATAAGGTGACCATATATGCATGGGTTTATCTCTGGGCTTTCTATCCTGTTCCATTGATCTGTATTTCTGTTTTTGTGCCAGTATCATACTTTCTTGATGACTGTAGCTTTATAGTATAGTCTGAAGTCAGGAATCCTGAATCCTCCAGCTCCATTTTTCTTTCTCAAGACTGCTTTGGCTATTCGGGGTCTTTTGTGTTTCCATACAAAGTGTGAAAATTTTTGTTGTAATCCTGTGAAAAATGCCATTGGTAGTTTGATAGGTATTGTATTGAATCTGTAGATTGCTTTGGGTAGTATACTCATTTTCACATTATTTATTCTTCCAGTCCAAGAACATGGTATATCTGTCCATCTGTTTGTATCATCTTTAATTTATTTCATCAGTGTCTTATAGTTTTCTGCATACAGGTCGTTTGTCTTCTTAGGTAGATTTATTCCTAGGTATTTTATTCTTTTTGTTGCAGTGGTAAATGGGAGTGTTTCCTTAATTTCTCTTTCAGATTTTTCATCATTAGTGTATAGGAATGCAAGAGATTTCTGTGCATCAATTTTGTATCCTGCTCCTTTACCAAATTCATTGATTAGCTTTAGTAGTTTTCTGGTAGCATCTTCAGGATTCTCTATTTATAGTATCATGTCATCTGCAAACAATGACAGTTTTCCTTCTTCTTTTATGATTTGGATTCCTTTTATTTCTTTTCTTCTCTGATTGCTGTGGCTAAAGCTTCCATAACTATGTTGAATAATAGTTGTGGGAGTGGGCAACCTTCTCTTGTTCCTGGTCTTAGCGGAAAAGGTTTCAGTTTTTAACCATTGAGAATTATGTTGCCTGTGGGTTTGTCATATATGGCCTTTATTATGTTGAGGTAAGTTCCCTCTATGTCTACTTTCTGGCCGTTTTTTATCATAAATGGATGTTGAATTTTGTTGAAAGCTTTTTGTGAATCTCTTGAGATGATCATATGGTTTTTATCCTTCAATTTGTTAATATGGTGTATCACATTGATTGATTTGCGTATATTGAAGAATCCTTGCATTCCTGGGATAAACCCCACTTGATCATGGTGCATCATCCTTTTAATGTGCTGTTGGATTCTGTTTGCTAGTATTTTGTTGAGGCCTGGTTCAGTCTTGGAAGGTTGTACTTTTCTAAGAATGTGTCCATTTCTTCCAGGTTGTCCATTTTACTGGCATGTAGTTGCTTGTAGTAATCTCTCATGATCCTTTGTATTTCTGCATTGTCAGTTGTTACTTCTCCTTCATTTCTAATTCTATTGATTTGAGTCATCACTGTTTTTTTCTTGATGAGTCTGGCTAATGGTTTATCAATTTTGTTTATCCTCTCAAAGAACCAGCTTTTAGTTTTATTGATCTTTACTATCTTTTCTGTCATTTCTTTTTCATTTATTTCTGCTCTGATCTTTATGATGTCGTTACTTCTGCTGTCTTTGGGGTTTTTTTGTTCTTCTTTCTCTAATTGCTTTAGGTGTAAAGTTAGTTTGTTTATTTGAGATGTTTCTTGTTTCTTGAGGTAGGATTGTATTGGAATGAACTTCCCCTTTAGAACTGCTTTTGCTGCATCCCATAGGTTTTGGGTCATCTTGTTTTCATTGTCATTTGTTTCTAGGTGTTTTTTGATTCCCTCTCTGATTTCTTCAGTGATCTCTTGGGTATTTGGTAGTGTATTATTTAGCCTCCATGTGTTTGTATTTTTTACAGTTTTTTACCTTTAATTGATATCTAGTCTCATAGCATTGTGGTCGGAAAACATACTTGATATGATTTCAACTTTGTTAAATTTACCAAGGCTTGATTTGCGACCCAAGATATGATCTATACTGCAGAATAGTCCATGAGCCCTTGAGAAGAAAGTGTAATTTGCTGTTTTCAAATGAAATGTCCTATAAATATCAATTAAATCTATCTTTCTTGTTTCTTGAGGTAGGATTGTATTGGAATGAACTTCCCCTTTAGAACTGCTTTTGCTGCATCCCATAGGTTTTGGGTCATCTTGTTTTCATTGTCATTTGTTTCTAGGTGTTTTTTGATTCCCTCTCTGATTTCTTCAGTGATCTCTTGGGTATTTGGTAGTGTATTATTTAGCCTCCATGTGTTTGTATTTTTTACAGTTTTTTACCTTTAATTGATATCTAGTCTCATAGCATTGTGGTCGGAAAACATACTTGATATGATTTCAACTTTGTTAAATTTACCAAGGCTTGATTTGCGACCCAAGATATGATCTATACTGCAGAATAGTCCATGAGCCCTTGAGAAGAAAGTGTAATTTGCTGTTTTCAAATGAAATGTCCTATAAATATCAATTAAATCTATCTGTTCTACTGTGTCATTTAAAGCTTGTGTTTCCGTATTAATTTTCAGTCTGGATGATCTGTCCTTCGGTGTAAGTGAGGTGATAAAGTCCCCCACTATTGCTGTGTTACTGTCGATTTCCTCTTTTATACGTGTTAGCATTTACCTATGTATTGAGGTGCTCCTATGTTGGGTGCATATAGATTTATAATTGTTGTATCTTCTTCTTGGATTGATCCCTTGATCATTATGTAGTGTCCTTTTTTGTCTCTTGTAATAGTCTTCATTTTAAAG
>NC_041220.1:70149460-70165339 GCF_002837175.3 Physeter macrocephalus | reverse complement strand
GCTTGTCTGTAAAGGTTTTAATTTCTCCATCGAATCTGAATGAGATCCTTGCTGGATAGAGTAATCTTTGTTGTTGGTTTTCCCTTTCATCACTTTAAATATGTCCTTCCACTCCCTTCTGGCTTGCAAAGTTTCTGCTGAAAGATCAGCTGTTAACCTTATGGGGATTCCCTTATATGTTATTTGTTGCTTTTCCCTTGCTGCTTTTAATATTTTTTCTTTGTATTGAATTTCTAATAGTTTGATTAATATGTGTCTTGGCATGTTTCTCCTTGGATTTATCCTGTATGGGACTCTCTGCACTTCCTGGACTTGGTTGAATATTTCCTTTCCCATATTAGGGAAGTTTTCAAATATAATCTCGTCAAATATTTTCTTAGTCCCTTTTTTTTCTCTTCTTCTTCTGGGACCCCTATAATTCGAATGCTGGTGCGATAAGTGTTGTCCCAGAGGTCCCTGAGACTGTCCTCAATTCTTTTCATTGTTTTTCTTTATTTTGCTCTACTGTAATTATTTTCACTATTTTATCTTCCAGGTCACTTATCTGTTCTTCTGCCTCAGTTATTCTGCTAATGTTTCCTTCTAGAGAATTTTTAATTTCATTTTTTGTGTTGTTCATCCTTGTTTGTTTGCTATCTAGTTCTTCTAGTTCCTTGGGAAACTTTTCTTGTATTTTCTCCATTCTATTTCCAAGATTTTGGATCATCTTTACTATCATTGCTCTGAATTCTTTTCCAGGTAGACTGCCTATTTCCTCTTCACTTGTTTGGTCTGGCGGGTTTTTACCTTGCTCCTTCATTTGCTGTGTATTTATATGTCTTCTCGTTTTGCTTAACTTCCTGTGTTTGGGGTCTCCTTTTCTCAGGCTGCAGGTTTATAGTTCCTGTTGTTTATGTTGTCCACCTCCAGTGGCTAAGGGTGGTTCAGTGGGTTGTGTAGGCTTCCTGCGGGAGGGGACTGGTGCCTGTGTTCTGGTGGTGAGGCTGGATTTTGTCTTTCTGGTGGGCAGGACCACGTCCGGTGGTGTGTTTTGGGGTGTCTGCGACTTTAGTATGATTTTAGGCAGCCTCTCTGCTAATGGGTGTGGTTGTGTTCCTGTCTTTCTAATTGTTTGTCATGCGGTATCCAGCATTGTAGCTTGCTGGTCGTTGAGTGGAGCTGGGTCTTAGTGTTGACATGGAGATCTCTGGGAGAGCTTTCGCCATTTGGTATTATGTGGGGCCAGGAGGTCTCTAGTGGACCAATGTTCTGAACTTGGCTCTGTCACCTCAGAGGCTCAGGCCTGACACCTAGCCAGAGCACCAAGATCCTGTTAGCCGCATGGTTCAGAAGAAAAGGTAGAAAAAAAAGAAAAGAAAAAATATAAAATAAAGTTCTTAAAATAAAAAAATTATTAAAAATAAAAATAAAAAATAATTTAAAAAAGAAGGAAAAGAGCAACCAAATGAAAAAACAATTCCACCTATGATAACAAGCGCTAAAATCTATACCAAAAAATAAACCAAAAAACCCCTCAAAAAACAGACAGACAGAACCCTAGGATAAATGACAAAAGCAAATCTGTACAGACAAAATCACAAAGAAGCATACACATACTCAGAAAAAAATAAAAAGAAAAAAATATATGTATATTAAAAAAAAGAGAGAGAGCAACCAAATCAATAAACAAATCTACCATTGATAATAATGTCTAAATAAAAAACTAAGATAAAGATAAAACCAGAAACAAATTAGATGCAGAAAGCAAACCCCAAGTCTACTGTTGCTCCCAAAGTCCACCTCTTCAGTTTGGGATGATTCGTTGTCTATTCATCTGTGGAATCACAGATGCAGGCTACATCACGTTGATTGTGGAGATTTAATCTGCTGCTCCTGAGGCTGCTGGGAGAGATTTCCCTTTCTCTTCTTTTTTCGCACAGCTCCCGGGGTTCAGCTCTAGATTTGGACCTGCCTCTGCATGTAGTTCGCCTGAAGGCATCTGTTCTTCGCTCAGACAGGACAGGGTTAAAGGAGCCACTGATTCTGGGGCTCTGACTCACTCAGGCCAGGGGGAGGAAGGGTTACGGAGTGCGGGGCAAGCCTGCGGCGGCAGAGGCCTGAGTGACGTTGCACCAGCCTGAGGAGTGCTGTGTGTTCTCCCGGGGAAGTTGTCCCTGGATCACGGGACGCTGGCAGTGGTGGGCTGCACAGGCTCCTGGGAGGGTTGGTGTGGATAGTGACCTGTGCTCGCACACAGGCTTCTTGGTGGCTGCAGCAGCAGCCTTAGTGTTTCATGCCCATCTCTGGCATCCATGCTGATAGCTGCAGCTCGTGCCCTTCTCTGGAGCTCGTTTAGCTGGTGCTCTGAATCCCCTCTCCTCGCGCACCCCAGAAAAATGGTGTCTTGCCTCTTGGGCAGGTCCAGATTTTTTCTGGACTCTGTCCTGGCTAGCTGTGGTGCGCTAGCCCCCTTCAGGCTGTGTTCACGCAGCCAACCCCAGTCCTCTCCCTGGGATCTGACCAAAGCCCGAGCCTCAGCTCCCAGCCCCCTCCCGCCCTGGCGGGTGAGCAGACAAGCCTCTCGGTCTGGTGAGTGCTGCTCGACACCGATCCTCTGCGGGAATCTCTCCGCTTTGCCCTCCTCACCCCTGTCACTGCGCTCTCCTCCGCAGCTCCGAAGCTTCCCCCTTCTGCCACCCGCAGTCTCCACCCGCGAAGGGGCTTCGTAGTGTGTGGAAACCTTTCCTCCTTCACAGCTCCCTCCCACTGGCGCAGGTCCCATCCCTATTCTTTTGTCTCTGTTTATTCATTTTTCTTTTTCCCTACCCAGGTACACGGGGAGTTTCTTGCCTTTTGGGAGGTCTGAAGTCTTCTGCCAGTGTTCAGTAGGTGTTCTGTAGGAGTTGTTCCACATGTAGATGTATTTCTGATGTATTTGTGGGGAGGAAGGTGACCTCCATGTCTTACTCCTCTACCATCTTGAAGGCGCCACCTCCATCTCATGATTTTATGGTGTTATATTTTGATCTTTTAACTTGATAGACATCCTTCCTCCAGCAAACGAAACAAAGCAACTCAATATTATCTGTAGAGAGATAGTTTGTTTCTTGTTGTAAGAAAACATTGCAGGGAAAACAAGCATCCATATGGACTCTTGGGTCATTATTGAATTCCCTGGATAACTCTTGAACAACACCTGTTTTTATTTTGAAAATAGCTAGTTGTTTTTTTCCCCTTTTTATCGTCAATTCATGTTGCAATTTATAGATTTTGTGGATGTTGTAATGTGTAGGTTTCCTGGTCCCTCAGGATGTGGTTGAGATTACAGACATTTGTGGTATATTGTATCTCAGTGTTTTGCTCACTGAAATGGCATTCTTTCTCCATCCTTCCTATTCTGTACCTCCAGCCATCTTTTTTCACCTCTCTTCCACAGAAGCAGGAAAAAATGTATTTGTCTGCCTCCTATAAGCATGCATGGTTTATGTGTGCAGGGATGCTGAAGCTAAATGACTCATTTGGAATGTACAGCTTGTTTGCTTCCTGGAAAGAGGAAGTCTTTCTAGGTCTTGCTAGTTCTAAGGGGAGCGTAACATGACTCGAGGTGGTTTTAAGAGTAAGGTGATTTCAGAAAAAGAAACATCAGTTGTGTCAGAGATGGAGAGAAAGTTTGGTGGCATGTTGTTATATTAAATAAGGCATCTGAATACTTTCTCTTGAGAAGAGATTTAAGCAAAGCCTTGAGGAAGGTGAGGGAGTGAGCCCTGAAGACCGTATAAGGGAAGAGTGTTCTTGCGGAGGGAGCAGCTCGAACAGAGCCTGAGATGGGAGTGCATGTGGCTGGTTTAAAGAGGAGCAAGGCAGCCAGTGTGCAGAGTGGAGGTAGCTGGGGGAGGAGGAGGCCTGAGATGAGTAGGAGAGAGTGGAGGGAGGGGAGAGATCATGGAGAGTTTTGTAAGTCATTGTAAGATTCTGAGTTTTTTTCTAAGTGAAACAGGAGCCACTGGAAGGTGACATGGTATGACTGTGTTTTAAAAGGATCATTCTGGCTGCTGTGCAAAAATAGACTTTGCAAGTAGGGGTCAAAGTGGAGACCTGGAGACCAATTCTGTGGCTAGTTCAGTAATCTAGGAGAGGGGATGGTGGCTCCACTGCGCAGATAGCAAGGGAGATGGTGGGAAGTGGTTAGATTTGAATATATTTTAAAGGTGGAGTCTGCCGGATACCTAGACAGATTAGATACGGGTGTGAGAGAAAGACAATAAGGACAGTTCCAGGCTTTTTCACCTGAGCAACTAGAAAGATGAGTTGTCATCAGGTAGAGCCGTTTTTTTGTTTTGTTTTGTTTTGTTTTGTTTTTTGTGGTACACGGGCCTCTCACTGCTGTGGCCTCTCCCGTTGCAGAGCACAGGCTCCGGACGCACAGGCTCAGCGGCCATGGCTCACGGGCCCAGCCGCTCAGCGGCAAGTGGGATCTTCCCCGACCAGGGCACGAACCCATGTCCCCTGCATCGGCAGGCAGACTCCCAACCACTGCACCACCAGGGAAGCCCGAGCCATTTTTTGAAAAAGATGAGGAGGTCTGTTTTGGAAAGGTTGAGTGAAAGATGTCCATCTTTCATCTCAGTGGGAGTGTCAGAAAAGCTGTTGAATACACAGGTCTGAAGTTCTAGAAAGAGGTCTGGATTGGAGGTGCACATTTGGGAGCTGTTGTATGGAATGAAAAAGTCAACCAAATTCCACATGATTTTTAGTGAAAAAAAAAAAAGGAGCTTTTAGTAGGTAGAGCAAGAAGGGAAAGAAAGCCAGAGAAATGTTTTGTATTTATGGAGGAACCGAGATAAACTGGGTCTTGAAAGGAGAGCAGGTCTTAGGCAAAGAGAGAGGAGGGGGGGAGCATTTTACAGATAAATAGCAAACAGAAATTGAAGGGACGAGGGACAAATTAGGAATACAGGATTAACAGTTATAAACCATTATATACTGAATAGATAAGCAACAAGTATTTACTGTATAGCACAGGGAGCTATGCCCGTTATCTTATAAAACCTTTAAAGGAATATAATCTGCAAAAATACTGAATCACTATAGTGTACAACTGAAACGAACAGAATATTGTAAAGCAATTATACTTTAATAAAAAATTAATGAAAAAAATTGAAAGTAGGTATATTTGGTTGGGGTAAAAATAGTGGAAGGAAAGCTTGGAAAGAGAAAATTTAGATCAGATTATCCATGACCTAAAAAAAAAAAAAAAAAAAAGAGCTTAGAGTTCATCCTACAGGTCTGTGGTTCCTAAACTTCAGTACACAGTGTTAAAATGAATGAAGGGAAGAAAATCTTCCACGTTTGTGAGAGATTGAACTCAACTCTGCTGAGACAAAGGGCTAGAGAGTTTTTTTTCCTTCCAGTTTTATTGAGATATAATTGACATACAGCACTGTATAAGTTTAAGGTGTACAGCATAATTATTTGACTTACATAACCATGGGATAATTCTTTTTTTCTCATTTAACCATTTAAATGAGATTTAACCATTACTTTGATTTAAATGCAAATATGTCTGGTGTGTGGTAGTAATATCACCGTTTTATAGATGTAGAAAGTGAGAATGGAGCTGATGAGAAAGTACCTGCAGATGTGTGCATTACACCTCTATTCAGAATAGAAGAAGACAGTGGATAATATTATGATGAATACCGGCCTTGTATTTATGTGATACCTAGCCTTTCAGGCATACTCAGATGTGATAATTAGGAGAGATGAAGTTAGTAATCTTACTCATTCTTGGATGATGCTTTTGGTTCTTCACAGGCATTCGAAAAGCCAAACAAAGTAAAACACCATTATTTAGCAATTGATTAATCCTTGTGGAAATCTCACAAACAAAGAAGCTCTTCTGTTCTCCAAGAGCATCCGGGCTCAGTCTTATTAAGGCACTTATGTCACTGGGTTGTAATTTCCTGTTTACTTCTCGGCCTCTCTCTGCAGTCTGTGCCTTGCTCATTGCCTCCCTCTCAGTGCCTGGTCCTTACATGAGGCAGGTGCTTCAAAATTATTTGTTAAAGGAATGAATGACAGTACCTGTATATTCAGCTTAAAAGTGGGGAAACTAAGGTTTGGACTTAAAAGATTTAAGACTAGAATCTGAGGAGGGTTTAGACTTAGGCAGTCCATTCTTTTCGTCTGTCTCAGAAGATCTAAATGTGTCTCCGCTTTAAAAAATTCAGTGAAAGATGTCTTTTTCCCCCCTTGGAGCCACTGCTCTTCTGATTCTTTTAGAATAATAATACTAAGAACAAATTTTCTGAGCACTAATTAAGTGCCAGGCACTGTGCTAAGCGCTACACATGTGCTCAGTACTTCATGATTTCATTTAATTCTCACCACTCAAGAGGAGGCTATTACTATTACCTTAATTTTACAGATGAGAAAACTGAGGAACAGAGAGCCACCTCCAATCTTTAGTGCACATTGATGCAAACACATTAGAAGATGCTTCTGCTAGTAGGTGGATCCAACCCTCAGCATGCTACACAGCTTGATGAGCAGAACGTTGGCTGATTTCAGCTTTCACTGCCCCTGAGAAAAGGGAGACTTGGAGCCTGGAGGCCCTGGGGTTAAATTGCTTGCTCAGTTTCATAGTCGAGTAAATGCTAGAATTGAGAATTGAACCCAAGTTTGTCTTCCCCTGGCCTCAATACTTGCACAATCTGCCATTCGTTACCAGGTCCTAATTTGATTTATATAAGACAGAGGTTGGCAATATTTTTCTATAAAGGGTCAGATAGTAATTATTTTAGGCTTTAGGGTCTGTACAGTTACACTACTCAACTCTGCCATTGTAACCCAAAGGCGGCCATTAGACATATAAACAAATGGGCATAGCAGTGTTCAACATACTGTATACACGAGAATTTGAATTTCATGTATTGATAGTATATTTTTCTTTAAATTTTTTTCAGCTATGTAATAATGTAAAAAAATTTTTTTAGCTTGCCAGGCATCTTATGAAACAGATGAGCTGATTTGGCCTTTGGCGCATGGTTTGCTAGTTTCTGATATGGAATATTTCCAAAGAATCTAGTACATGAAATCATCACCTATTTTATGACTATTTTTTCTTCCCCTAGCTCTAAATTCATGGAAACAAAATTGTGGAGATTTAGTTCCCCTTTTCTGGGTCTGTTTTATTCTAATGCGGTTGCTGTGATTAATTATTTTCTAGATAGATTGTAACAGGCTATTCACGCACTTTTGAAATTTTTGAGTGATTCCTCTTTTCCCATAGTTGTTTTGCGAGTACAGTAGTGACTCTGATTTGTTTTTATACGTCTGTCATTCTGTTAGCTAGAATTTCAGTTCTATTTGGCGGAGTGAAGTTTTTCATTGTACATTATAACTTCCTTTTAATGAAGAAAAGGAAAATAGATGCAGATGAAGTTCAAAGACTGAACGTGTCCAGGATGACTAGAAAATATATTCCTTTTACCCTAAAATCAAGCTCAAGGTTCTGGTGTGTCCCCAACTTAACCCTTAAAAGAGTTTTGGCTTCAAAGCCTTGACCGACATCTGGGTACTAAACCTCCAACTGGACTCCTAACTTGTCTTTGTAGACATCTGAAAATACTACTTGTTCAGAACTATAGCTAGGAAGAATTGATCCAACAAATGGCCGATTGGAAAGTCATCTAACAAATGGAAATTAACCCAACAAGTGGCCAATTCTCTCTGTAATAAAGAGGATTACTGCTTTCCAGAAATTTGTGTTTCATTATTTTCTTCAGCTGCTTCAGGTACTACCAAGTCCTCTCAAATTCTATTTTTCAGACAAAGTTGTCTTTTCTTGTTCTTGCAAGGAGCCACTCATTCGACCTCCACTCCCTTCCTGGGCTTTCTTATACTTCCTCAGGAGGTCCTCTCAGAACCCCAGACCAGGCTAGTCCCTGCTTTGCCCTGTTTCTGTTGTACTCTCCTTCCATACTTCTCACATTTATGATTGTGTGTTCAAAGGTTGTCCCTCAAACTAACCTGTGGGCTTCCTGAAGACTTGTGCAACATTATAGCTTTGGCAGCTTTTTAACTGCCTAGTGTTTAAAGAGCAGCACACCTAAACAGAGGTGAGAGGCTTTTAGTTTCCACCTATGATACATAACTCTGTGTAACCAGATCTAGTTTCATCTGACTCTGCAGTTTGCAGCATAGTATCTGCTCATAGGACTGAAATCTATGTGTTTATAAAGTTATGTGAGCAATGAAATTATTTCCCTTTCATGGCGAGCAATGAAATTGTTTCCCTTTCATGGCTGAAGTCTTTCATGCTCTGATAACGGCTCTGGCAAATCAAAACAAAGGAACCTGGAAAGCCTGGATTTGTATGCAGTGAACTGAGCTAATGTCTGCGACCGGGGCATCCAGGGCTGTGTTTATGGCAAGTTCGGGTTGCATTAAATTCTTTGCTGACTGTGACCTGTTTTCCATCATGCTTCTCTTAAATGTGATAAAGATTAAGTCTGTAGGTCTTCAGAAAGTGTGTATTTTCATAGTCTGTTTTCTTGTAGACTAATTTTCAGAATCAGTTGAGATGATAATATTATTATACTAAATGTATATTTGCATCTGGATGTGCATAATGTTTTGTCAGTGTTCCTAACAGGGGCATTTTTGAAAGAAAATCCAAGAATTTTGACTGCCTATTATGGCCAGCCCATCTACTTTATATTCTGTCAGTATGATTTTCCGAATTTCCTGCTCATGACACATTTGTAGAAAGAAAAAACTAACCACTAAACTTTTAGCATATTCACACCCTCCAGTTTCACGTCCTTATTTCTGAACATAGGATTTGAATTCTAAGAAAAGGGAAAAACAAATGTTCATACAACCCTTTTGGAAGTGGTGTGCACAGCCACATGGTGAGCATTTCCATGGATGCCATGGCTCGATCCTCATGTGGGAAAGGTCTGGTGGGGAAGGCTGCATTCATTCCATACACTAACGGTCACAGGTCGGGGCTATCTTATGTAAGACCTTATATTTGAAGGTGGAATCATGAATTTATACATTTGACAACATTTCTCCCATAGGATATCATAGTTTTCTATGTATTTCTTTGACATTCTTTTCCCATTATATTCTTGTTTGTCTAGATTTCAGAGCTTAGTATAATCAAGCCTGTGGAGAATTGTATGATTTGTTCATGAACGTTTAGAATTCTGTGTAGAAAGTTGAACTTTGAGTGTTTTTGTAAGTATTCTGATGTGTGCTCTGAATTACTTTCTTTGGTTTTGAGGACAGAGAACTTAGATATTTGCCAGGAAATTTCCTATAAAGTATTTATCTCCTCTCTCTCTCTCTCTCTCTCTCTCTCTCTTTCTCTCTCTCTCTCTGACACACACACACACACACACACACACAGAACTTTCTGTGTGCAAGACACTGATTTAGACGTTTAGGTTACATCAGTGACCACATGTTGAGCTTACACTTTCATTCTACCAAATTGTACATCAAGAAGTTGCAAGATGACTGCATGTCTTCTCATTTCTTAAATTTTAAATTAATTTTTTATGGTAAATATGTGGTAACATCTTCAAGTGCCTTAAGAATGGTCTAATAGTAAATATTAGAGCTTTATGAAGATTGTATGTGTATGTGTCTGTGTGTGAAGTTTCTGTAGTTATTTTTGTGGTTTTCTGAAAAATAAATTAAATGACATACTCAAGGATTCTAGGTGATATTTTGGTGGTGTCTGTTTCGATTCATTTGCAACCTAACATTAGTTACATAAATAGCTTGTATGGTTATTCCCTCTTGCATCCAGATGCAAAATTAGAAATCAAAGGATAGCTTTAATTGTTCATGTATACTTGATTCTTAATCTTTTCCTAAAAAAATTTCTGAAATTAATACATGTTTTATGGTCTATGCTGCTTTGAGAATTATTTTTAAAGTTTTTTTTAATGGATTTATTAAAACTGAAGTGCTGTTAGTAATCAACGTCTTTGAAAATTGATCTGTTTGGAGATAGTTTCCAAGTCAATATATGGTAATCTCTTTTTCTTTTTTTTCCCTTGTGATACTAACAGATGATATAAGGAAACTGTGACACATATTTCAAGATTTTTGTGATTAGCTATACCAAGTATATTTTGCTAGCACTCCCTAAAGTAATACTTTTGAAAAGTACCTTCTCTTCTCTTTTCAGTCATTTACAAATAACTGTTTACATAAAGATCATTATCTCTTTATGCATAGGTTATTATGTATTACAATTCAAATTCCATTATAAAATGTTCTAATGAAATGCTACCACCATTGTTGCTTCAACATCTGAAAGTCTCTTAGCTTTGATCAATCCTAACATTTCCCAAAATGGATTCTAAGAAATTCGAGTTCTGTAGGATATTGATAATGTTATGAGAAAAAAAAAATTGACCTGTGTTGATATAAGTTGGACTGTTCTTTTTTACTACAAAGCCATTCAGGGCTTTAAAAATATGCTAATGTGTGCAGTGCTTTTTTAAGAGAGATAGCCTGGTTATAGCTTTGCCCTAAAGAGTTTCATGCTTTGGGAACAACTGAATTTCTTATTTTGTAGATTAGAAAATGGAGTCCCTGAGAAATTAAACAACTTGCTTAAAATTAGACCTCCAGACTAATATTTTTAAGACAATGCTATTCTAAGATAGAAACTGGTAGGTTCTTCCCACCCAGCCTTTCTCTCTGTCAGCTCTTGCGCTAAATGTGGCTCTTGCCTTGACTTCTGGGCTTGTACTACTTATTTGTTTTGAATGATAGGAAATGTATCCCTGAAAAGCTGCCTTATGAAGGCCCAAATTTCCACCCAGACAGTGTATTGATTTATTTACAGTTTTTTTTTTCTTCCTTGAAATCTTCCCCTCCCCCCTCAAAAAAACCCCCACAATCCAAACATGGTTACTGGGGATCCCGGAGAGCAGTGGTTTGGAAGAGACAACTCATTCTCTTGGAAACTTTATCTCTGCACTAAAAATCAGCAAACACTCTTCTTTGTTTTTGTGGCTTTTTCAGTCTTATTTATTTGGAGTTCATTCTCTTAGCAGTTTTAAGTGCCAGACATGGAGTGCACATTAGTAAGTAGGTTGGGCATAGGCGCTGCCTTCCTAGAGCTCACAGTGAATATAGAAAAGACAAAATAAAAAATTGTAGTTCATCATAAATAAATAAGCAAATAAATCAGTAAATATATTGTGATAAATGCTGAGATTAAAGTACAGAGAACTATGCCTTGTACAGTAAGGAGGGGCATTTTCTAGCCAGAAGGTACAAGGAAGTCTTCCTGAGGAAGTGGCTTAAGCTAAGCCCTATAGGATGTGTAGGTATTTGGTAGAAGAATGGGGTCAGAGGCAGAGCCCAGAGCAGGGGTGTTAGGCCTGGAGGAGATCATCATTAGAAAGTGAAAAAGCACCAGTGTGGTTCTTGTGTTGGTAGTGCTTGAGCTGCCCTGAGACGTCTTCTGATATATGAACGCATGAGGTTGCGTTCTTTTCTGATGCATACAAGAACCATTGTTGTTGGTTTGCCACCTGATTGGTGATTTTTGATAATCATCTTGTCCTACCGTTTAAATATATAAAGTAAATAATGTTCCATTATCAAAAAGCCTGGGAAAATTCTGCATAAATTCTGCCTAGAGGTAATCATGCTTGTGACCAGAATAATCCTTTCCCAGAGACAAAATGTAGGGACCATACAGACCATTCGTACAAATCCAAATTGTGATTTTTCCTATTTTTCTTTAAGGCATAATTTCAAACAGTTTGGAAGATTTTTATACTATTTACTGCCTGTCTTAATATACATGAAATATAATATAAGGAAATTTAATACAAATAGATTATAATATACTTAATATATTACATAAATGTAATAAAGTAGAATATAATATAAATAGGGTATAAGGTAATTTATAGAATTTAAAGAATTTAAAGGAATATAAGAAATCTGGTTTAAGATTATGATGCTTTCTGTAATTTTTTCTGATGTTTCCTTAAAAAATATGTGTTTGGGATTTGACCCTAAGCTTTGCTGACATCCTTGTTTTCGTTTTGTGCTTCCTCTAGTCTAGTGGGATTGCAGCCATCATTGCTATTTTGGTGTTACTGCTACTTTTGGGTATCGGTTTGATGTGGTGGTTTTGGCCCCTTTGCTGCAAAGTGGTGAGTAAGAAGGATTTGCAATCCTACTCTTTTTGTTTTTTTAAACATCAAGGTGTAAAGTAAGGCTGAAATATGAATCAATATTCAACAACAACAAAGTTTCAATTAGCAAATTGAATTTTAATAGTTTTTGTCATTATAGTAAACTGTATTCATGCATGCCAATAAATGTTTATTATAAAACTTCATCCAAAAAAGCTTTCAAAATTAGATTTGGGGGAAGAAGGGGAAAAGAAGGTAGGACAGGTTGTAGGGATAAAGGGTTTTCCATGCAAGTACAAAAAAATTTCAAGAAAATTGAATGATATGTGCTGCTGGATTCATTGAGAGAGGTTGATAATCTGTCAGTTGGTTTTTTTTTTCAGTGCTTATTGAATGTTTCATTACCTCTGAAAGATCTACTATTTCAGGACCTTCTCTGTTTGCCTCTTAGAAAAACATTTTAGAAGTAAGTCATGTGCAAATGTTAGGGTATCTGTTAAACATTCACTTTTGAAGTTACAACAGTTGATTTCGTGTTGTGTCATCTTTCATGTTTGAGTCAAACCTCTGAAAGAATATGGGTCATAAGCTTTCTAGTGCTACTGTAACAAATTGCCACACATTTGGTGGCTTAAAGCAACACAAATTTATTATCTAAGTTATGTAATCACAGATCCAACATGGGTCTCACTGGGCTAAACTGGGTTAAAAAGTATCGGCAGTGATACATTCCTCTCTTAATGCTCTAGAACAGAATCTGCTCCCTTGTGTTTTCCAGCTTCTAGAAACCACCTCCATTCCTTGCCTTGGGAGCCCCTTCCTCCACCTTTAGAGCCAGCCACATTGCATCTTTGTCACCATTATTCTGTAGTCACATGTTCCTCTGACTCTGAACCCAGCTGGGAAAGGACCTCCAGTGTTAAGGAACCATGTGATTAGGTTTGACCCACCTGGGTAATCCAGGATGATCTCCTATCTCAAGGTCCTTAACCTTAATCACATCTGCAAAGTCTCTTTGGCCCTGGAAGGCAATTTATTCACAATTCCAGGGAATTAGGATGGGGACATCTTTATAAAGCCATTATTTTTCCTGCCACAGGGTGGAACGTTGAGTAAAAAACATCAGCACATCTCAAGCAATACAACTTGGATTGTTCAGGCTTCGTAGAAAAGGTTATTCTGAAGAAGTGCTCCTTCAAAACATGCTACTAGCTATTTTGATAATATTCCTTTCCTTCTCAGCACATTATATAGAACTTTATATTCTGTAGATCAGAGTAGTGTTTTACATAATACTACTAGACTGCCTTTTTCTCCCTCCCTGCTGCTGACTGCTTTCCTCTTCCTTGCAACTTCAGGCAGTGCTTTGTATTACTCCTGCATTTATTATTCATTGTACTTCAGTCTGCTTTCATGAGACAACTTTACAATCCTTTATCTCAGAGCAGTTAGCCCATGGAGGAGGCACAGAATTAACTTAGACAACAGTAGAGACAAGAAACATCCTGTCTCTTTGCTGAACTAATCGGTTTCCTGCTATAGCAATTTATACTCAAACGGTTTCCTGTAGTTATCTTGATTATCTTAGATATGTTGATTTTAGGCTAGCTAGCACTCTTGAGTCTCAAATTAAAAAACAAAAACGTGCCTTAATATGATGTGTGCTTCTTGTTTTTTAATTTAAACTTCACAATGGTGGATTTCCTTATTTCATTACTTTGCAATTTCATATAATATTGACCAGAGGGCTCAAAAGCGTCAAAGTGGCATTTTAAAAGAATGCCTGTGAAGACCGAAATGGGCTTCTTTGGGAGGTTGCTAGATGTACTCAAATAAAGTCTCCACCATCATATGGGGTATTATAGAGAGGATTCAATCATCAGGTGGTGAGAATAGATCCGTTCCATCCCTGGGTCTCTGCAGACTGGGAATCATGCATTATATTTCTTTATGGAAGGCACAGAGGGACACCATTAAGGCATGTTTTTACGATGTCAGGAGGGCTTCCTATTCTCAGAAGCATCATGAATGCTTACTAATTTCTGCAACTTACTTAATAGAGAGAACCATCTTTATTTTACATTTAGAAATATAGACTGTAGAGCAGCTCGCCCTGAGTATGAGCTTGTATTTAGACCTAGGAATAAATGAATCAGAGCATATGCTTCCTAAAGTAGGTTTAAAAGCAGGGAGAGAGAGAGATTGGTTCAAGATGGTGGAGTAGAAGGACATGCGCTCACTCCCTCTTGCGAGACCACTGGGATCACAACTAACTGCTGAACAGTCATTAACAGGAAGACACTGGAACTCACCAAAAAAGATACCCCACATCCAAAGACAAAGGAGAAGCCACAATGAGATAGTAGGAAGGGCACAATCACAATAAAATCAAATCCTATAACCACTGGGTGGGTGACTGACAAACTGGAGAACAATTATACCACAGAAGTCCACCCACTGGAGTGAAGGTTCTGAGCCCCACGTCAGGCTTCCCAACCTGGGGATCCAGGGATGGTAGGAGGAATTCCCAGAGAATCAGACTTTGAAGGCTAGCAGGATTTGATTGCAAGACTTTGATGGGTCTCAGGGAAACAGAGACTCCACTCTTGGAGGGCACACAGAAAGTAGTGTGTGCATCAGGACCCAGGGGGAGGAGCAGTGACCCCATAGGAGACTGAATCAGACCTACCTACTAGTATTGGAGGGCTCCTGCAGAGACGGGGGTGGCTGTGTCTCACAGCGGGTACAAGGACACTGGCAACAGAAGTTCTGAGAAATAATCCTTGGTGTGAGCCCTCCCAGAGTCCACCATTAGCCCCACCAAAGGGCCTGTAGGCTCCAGTGCTGGCTCACCTAAGGCCAAACAACCAACAGGGAGGGAACTCAACCCCACCCATTAGCAGACAAGCAGATTACAGTTTTACTGAGCTCTGCCCACCAGAACAACACCCAGTTCTACCCACCACCAGTCCTTCCCATCAGGAAGCCTCTTGGATAGCCTCATCCACCAGAGGGCAGACAGCAGAAGCAGGAAGTACTACAATCCTGCAGCCTGTGGAATGAAAACCACAATCACAGAAAGATAGACAAGATGAAAAGGCAGAGGACTATGTACTAGATGCAAGAATAAGATAAAACCCCAGAAAAACAACTAAATGAAGTGGAGATAGGAAACCTTCCAGAAAAACAATTCAGAATAATGATAGTGAAGATGATCCGGGACCTCGGAAAAAGAATGGAGGTAAAGATGGAGAAGATGCAAGAAATGTTTAACAAAGACCTAGAAGAATTAAAGAACAAACAAACAGAGATGAATAATACAATAACTGAAATGAAAAATACACTAGAAGGAATCAATAGCAAAATAACTGAGGCAGAAAAACGGATAAGTGACCTGGAAGACATAAGGGTGGAATTCACTGCCATGGAACAGAATGAAGAAAAAATAATGAAAAGAAATGAAAACAGCCTAAGAGACCTCTGGGACAACATTAAACACACCAACATTCACATTACAGGGATCGCAGAAGGAAAAGAGAGAAAGAAAGCAGCCGAGAAAATATTTGAAGAGATTATAGTCGAAAACTTCCCTAACATGGGAAAGGAAATAGCCACCCAAGTCCAGGAAGTGCAGAGAGTCCCAGGCAGGATAAACCCAAGGAGAAACATGCTGAGACACATAGTAATCAAATTGACAAAAATTAAAGACAAAGAAAAA
>NC_041220.1:70147944-70149262 GCF_002837175.3 Physeter macrocephalus | reverse complement strand
AAAGTGAGGGGATGGAAAAAGATATTCCATGCAAATGGAAATCAAAAAAAGCTGGAGTAGCAATACTCCTATCAGAAAAAATTGACTTTAAAATAAAGAATGTTACAAGACACAAGGAAGGACACTACATAATGATAAAGGGATCAACCCAAGAAGAAGATATAACAATTATAAATCTATATGCACCCAACATAAGAGCACCTCAATACATAAGGCAAATGTTAACAGCTATAAAAGAGGAAATCAACAGTAACACAGTAATAGTGGGGGACTTTATCACCTCACTTACACTGAGGGAGAGATCATCCAAACAGTAAATTAATAAGGAAACACAAGCTTTAAATGACACAATAGAACAGATAGGGTTTTTTTTTTAACATCTTTATTGGAGTATAATTGCTTTACAATGGTGTGTTAGTTTCTGCTTTACAACATAGTGAATCATTTATACATATACATATGTTCCCATATCTCTTCCCTCTTGCGTCTCCCTCCCAAACAGATAGATTTAATTGATAATTATAGGACATTCCATCCGAAAACAGCAAATTACACTTTCTTCTCAAGTGCTCATGGAACATTCTCCAGGATAGATCAAATCCTGAGTCACAGATCAAGCCTTGGTAAATTTACGAAAATTAAAATCATATCAAGCATCCTTTGCGACCACAATGCTATGAGATTAGAAATCAATTACAGGGAACACAATGTAAAAAACACAAACACAAGGAAGCTAAACAATACGTTACTAAATAACCAAGAGATCACTGAAGAAATCAAAGAGGAAATCAAAAAATACCTAGAGACAAATGACAATGAAAACACGATAATCCAAAACCTATGGGATGCAGCAAAAACAGTTCTACAAGGCAAGTTTATATCAATAAAATCCTACCTCAAGAAACAAGAAACATCTCAAAAATATATATAACCTTACACCAAAATGAACTAGAGAAAGAAGAACAAACGAAACCCAAAGTTAAGAAAAGGAAAGAAATCATAAAGATCAGAGCAGAAATAAATGAAATAGAAACAAAACAGTAGAAAAGATCAATAAAACTAAAAGCTGGTTCTTTGGTAAGATAAACAAAATTAATAAACTTTTAGATGGTCTCATCAAGAAAAAGAGGGAGAGGACTCAAATCAATAAAATTAGAAATGAAAAAGGAGAAGTTACAACAGACACCACAGAGATACAAATCATCATAAGAGACTACTACAAGCAACTCTATGCCAATAAAATGGACAACCTGGAAGAAATGGACAAATTCTTAGAAAGGTATAACCTTCCAAGACTGAACCAGGGAGAAATAGAATA
>NC_041220.1:70143391-70147867 GCF_002837175.3 Physeter macrocephalus | reverse complement strand
TACTTAGAAACCAGAACCCACAGCACATTAAAAAGGGTCATACACCATGATCAAGTGGGATTTATCCTAGGGATGCAAGGATTCTTCAATATAGGCAAATCAATCAGTGTGATATACCATATTAACAAATTGAAGAATGAACACCATATGATCATCTCAATAGTTGCAGAAAAAGCTTTGGACAAAATTCAACACACATTTATGATAAAAACCCTCCAGAAAGTAGGCACACCAGAAAGCTACTAGAGCTAATCAATGAATTTGGTAAAGTTGCAGGAGACAAAATTTATGCACAGAAATAAAAGTGGGCATAGAGGGAACCTAGCTCAACATAATAAAGGCCATATATGACAAATCCACAGCAAACTTCATTCTCAATGGTTTGAGAGCATTTCCTCTAAGATCACTGAAAGTATTTCCTCTAAGATCAGGACCAAGATAAGGATGTCCACTCTCACCACTATTATTCAACATAGTTTTGGAAGTCCTCGTGATGGCAATCAGAGAAGAAAAAGAAATAAAAGGAATACAAACTGGAAAAGAAGTAAAACTGTCACTGTTTGCAGATGACATGATACTGTACATAGATAATCCTAAAGATGCCACCAGAAAGCTACTAGAGCTAATCAATGAATTTGGTAAAGTTGCAGGAGACAAAATTTATGCACAGAAATAAATTTGCATTCCTATACACTAACAATGAAAGATCAGAAAGAGAAATTAAGGAAACAATCCCAGTCACCACTGCAACAAAAAGAATAAAATACCTAGGAATAAACCTACCTAAGGACGTAACAGACCTGTACTCAGAAAACTATAAGACACTGTTGAAAGAAATCAAAGATGACACAAACAGATGGAGAGATATACCATATTCTTGGATTGGAAGAATCAATATTGTGAAAATGACTATTCTACCCAAAGCAATCTACAGATTCAATGCAATCCCTATCAGATTACCAATGGCATTTTTTTTTACAGAACCAGAACAAAAAATCTTAAAATGTGTATGGAGACACAAAAGACCCTGAGTAGCCAAAGCAATTTTGAGGGAAAAAAATGCAGGTGGAGGACTCAGACTCCCTGACTTCAGACTATATTACAAAGCTGCAGTAATCAAGACAGTATGGTACTGGCACAAAAACAGAAATATAGATCAGTGGAACAGGATAAAAAGCCCAGAGATAAACCCACACACCTATGGTCAACTAATCTATGACAAAAGAGGCAAGTCTCTTCAATAAGTTGTGCTGGGAAAACTGGAAAGCCTCATGTAAAAGATTGAAATTGGAACACTCCTTATCACTGTACACAAAAATAAACTCAAAATGGATTAAAGACCTAAGTGTAAGACCAGACCCTATAAAACTCTTAGAGGAAAACACAGGAAGAACACTCTTTGACATAAATCACAGCAAAATCTTTTTTGACCCACCTCCTAGAGTAATGGAAATAAAATCAAAAATAAACAAACGGGGCCTAATGAAACTTAAAAGCTTCAGCACAGGAAAGGAAACTATAACCAAGATGAAAAGACAACCCTCAGAAGGGGAGGAAATATTTGCAAAGGACTCAATTTACAAAGGATTAATCTCCAAAATATACAAACAGCTCATGCAGCTCAATATTAAAAAAAACAAACAACCCAATAAAAAAATGGGTAGAACACCTAAATAGACATTTCTGTAAAGAATACCTACAGATGGCCAAGAGGCACATGAAAAGCTGCTCAACATCACTAATTATTAGAGAAGTGAAAATCAAAACTACAGTGAGGTATCACCTCACACCAGTTAGAATTGTCATCATCAGAAAGTCTACAAACAACAAATGCTGGAGAGAGTTTGGAGAAAAGGGAACCCTCTTGCACTGTTGGTGGGAATGTACATTGATACACCATTATGGAGAATAGTATGGAGGTTCCTTAAAGAACTAAAAATAGAATTACTGTATGACCCAGCAATCCCACGACTGGGTATATACCCAGAGAAAACCATAATTCAAAAAGACACATGCACCCCAATGTTCATTGCAGCACTATTTACAATAGCCAGGTCATGGAAGCAGCCTAAATGCCCATCGACAGACAAAGGATAGGAAGAAGATGTGGTACATATATACAATGGAACATTACTCTGCCATAAAAAGGAACAAAATTGCATCATTTGTAGATTGTCATACAGAGTGAAGTAAGTCAGAAAGAGAAAAACAAATATTGTATATTAATGCATATGTGTGGAATCTAGAAAAATGGTAGAGATGAACGAGTTTGCAAGGCAGAAATAGAGACACAGATGTAGAGAACAAACGTATGGACAGCAAGGGTGGGGGGAGGCACGTTGGTGGTGGTGTGATGAATTGGGAGATTGAGACTGACATATATACATTAATATGTATAAAATACATAGCTAATAAGAACCTGCTGTATAAAAAATAATTAAAATAAAATTTAAAAAAAAACAAAAGCAGGGAGAAGGTAGAGGTAAATTTTGCATTCAGCCCTTAGCAATCTAGTGTGTGCCAGTACTGGCTTGGAACTGGGGTCCAGAAATGACTATCATATGATATGGAAACTCACATTTTGATATGAAACACAGAATAGTGGGCAAAGTGTGAATGGAGGGTTACGGGCACCCCAATAGCAACATGTGTAAAGAACATGAAGGAGGAGGGATTTGCCAGAGTTGAGGGATTGTTTCAGGGAAACCGGATGGAGCTACTGACTGCAAACTGAGTTTTATATAATGAATAAGATGTTGGCAGTTGATGAGGGACTTTTCCCATGAAGTGTGTGTGGAATTACAAGTTATTTGGGCATGCTTTGGGAAGTCCTAGGCTGAGGCCAAGTGAGCCAGGGAAAGGGAGTGGTGAAAGATGGTTTAGGATCCAGGCATGAGCCCCATTAAGGAGGGCCTCCTATGTCTTTGAGGAAGTTTGAACTCACCCTAGGGATGAGGAGAAGCCACTGGAAAGATTTGATCACTGTAATCCCCTGAAAGAAGCTTTGCTTGCTGTATGTGTTGCTGAGGTCTGGTCCTGGTGCGGATTAAGTCTTATCCATCTGAGTTCCATCAGCAATTGAAATGCAAAGACAGTTACAGATAGTGCACCTTAGATATGGCAGTGGGGAGGAGAGAGGAGCAATATAGGGTCTGGGGAGAGGGAGGTACAAACTACTGGGTGTAAGATAGGCTACAAGGATGTATTATACAACACAAGGATTATAGCCATTATTTTGTAATAACTTTAAATGGAGTGTAACCTTTAAAATTTGTATGAAAAAAGAAATATGGCCTGAGCAAGTATCTCTAACAAAATGTAGAGAGTTGGAATATAACAAGGAAGCTAAGTGAGCTAGAGAAAAATGAGGAGGTGATGTGAAAAGAAGGGGAAAAGGAGACTATAACCTTGTGAAAACAAAGCTCTTGAGTGTACCAGAAGGTGTTATGGTACAGTTGCAGGATATTTATCTGATTATGTTTAGAGAATATATTTCTGCAGTGTTGGTATTAGCATGTGGTTAGTTAAAAAATTTTTGTTTAAATTGGGGTATAGTTGTTTTACAATGTTGTGTTAGTTTGTACTGTACAGCAAAGTGGAGTTCCCTGTGCTATACAGCAGGTTCTCATTAGTTATCTATTTTATACATATTAGTTAGTGTATATCTGTTAATCCCAATCTCCCAATTCATCCCACCCCGCCTTTCCCACCTTGGTGTCCATATGTTTGTTCTCTATGTCTGTGTCTCTATTTCTGCCTTGCAAACAGGTTCATCCGTACCATTTTTCTAGATTTCACATATACGCATTAATATACAATATTTGTTTTTCTCTTTCTGACTTACTTCACTCTGTATGACAGTCTCTAAGTCCATCCATGTCTTTACAAACAACCCAATTTTGTTCCTTTTTATGGCTGAGTAATATTCCATTGTATATATGTACCATATCTTCTTCATCCATTCGTCTGTCGATGGACATCCAGATTGCTTCCATGACGTGGCTATTGTAAATAGTGCTGCAATGAACATTGGGGTGCATGTGTCTTTTTGAATTATGGTTTTCTCTGGGTATATGCCCAATAGTGGGATTGCTGGGTCATACAGTAATTCTATTTTTAGTTTTTTAAGGAACCTCCATACTGTTCTCCATAGTGGCTGTATCAATTTACATTCCCACCAACAGTGCAAGAGGGTTCCCTTTTCTCCACACCCTCTCCAGCATTTGTTGTTTGTAGATTTTCTGATGACGCCCATTCTAACTGTTGTGAGGTGGTACCTCATTGTAGTTTTGATTTGCATTTCTCTAACGATTAGTGATGTTGAGCAGTTTTTCATGTGCTTCTTGGCCATCTGTATGTCTTCTTTGGAGAAATGTCTATGTAGGTCTTCTGCCTATTTTTGGATTGGGTTGTTTGTTTTTTTTAATATTGAGCTGCATGAGCTGTTTATATATTTTGGAGATTAATCCTTTGTCC
>NC_041220.1:70114817-70135522 GCF_002837175.3 Physeter macrocephalus | reverse complement strand
GCATGTGGGATCTTCCCGGACCGGGGCACGAACCCGTGTCCCCTGCATCGGCAGGCGGATTCTCAACCACTGTGCCACCAGGGAAGCCCCTATTTTTAGTTTTTTAAGGAACCTCCATACTGTTCTCCATAGCGGCTGTATCAATTTACATTCCCACCAACAGTGCAAGAGGGTTCCCTTTTCTCCACACCCGCTCCAGCATTTGTTGTTTGTAGATTTTTTTTTTAATATCAGCCTATTCAGATCACCTACTTCTTCCTGTGTGAGTTTTGGCACATTGCATCTGTCAAAGAATTGATCCATTTAATCTGTTATCAAATTTTTAGGCATAAAGTTTTTTATAGTATTCTTTTATTATAATATTAATATCTGTGGAATCTGTATTGATGTCTCCTCTTTCATTTCTTTTTTTTTTCTTTTTTTTGTAGATTTTTTGATGATGGCCATACTGACCAGTGTGAGGTGATACCTCACTGTAGTTTTGTTTTGCATTTCTCTAATAATTAGTGATGTCAAGCAGCTTTTCATGTGCCACTTGGCCATCTGTATGTCTTCTTTGGAGAAATGTCTATTTAGGCCTTCCACCCATTTTTGGATTGGGTTGTTTGATATTTTTAATATTGAGCTGTATGAGCTGTTTCTATATTTTGGAGATTAATCCTTTGTAAATTGAGTCGTTTGCCATTATTTTCTCCCATTCTGAGGGTTGTCTTTTCATCTTGTTTATGGTTTCCTTTGCTGTGCAGAAGCTTTTAAGTTCCATTATGCCCCATTTGTTTATTTTTGTTTTTATTTCCATTACTCTAGGAGGTGGGTCATAAAAGATCTTGCTGTGATTTTTATCCAAGAGTGTTCTTGCTATGTTTTCCTCTAAGAGTTTTATAGTGTCTGGCCTTACATTTAGGTCTTTAATCCATTTTGAGTTTATTTTTGTGTATGGTGTTAGGGAGTGTTCTAATTACATTCTTTTACATGAGACTGTCCAGTTTTCCCAGCACTACTTATTGAAGAGACTGTCTTTTCTTCATTGTATATTCTTTCCTCCTTTGTCATAGATTAGTTGACCATAGGTGCTTGGGTTTATCTCTGAGCTTTCAATCCTGTTCCATTGATCTATATTTCTGTAGCTTAACAATTTTTAAGCAGCATTAAATTATTAGGGATCATTTTGCACTTTATCATTATCAGTAATATTACTTTTTCATGGGAAATGAAATGTATTTATTTCAGCTTGGTGTTTTACAAATTTCTTTGGTTTGATTGTCTTTTAAGTACTAGGGCCAAATATTTAACCTTTCAACTAAAACATGATTAAACAGCTTATAATGTCTGTTTTCAGGCACATTTAGATTATGTCAGCAATCATATGCTCAGGAGCTCTTATCAAGATAGAAATACTGGAAAAAAAGCCCTGAACGGAGGCACCAATATCTGTCACACATTCTTCATTCAATCATTTCATATTTTTAAAAAATATCTTATGAAATAATTTAACCATTCATTGTTCAGAGATTAAAAGTTCACAGATATTTAATTAAAGACTCAGAGATGACAGTGTTACTTATATCTTAAGCAGTGGTTCTCAGGGTTTTTTCTGTTCCTAATAACTGGAAGGCTCTCAGAGTAGTAGCTGTCAGATTTCCATTGGTAGTGCCTCTCTCTGAGGGGAAAGGTTGGTTGGGTGAGACATCTCCAGGGATCAGTATGGTTTAGGAAAGCCCCTCTGTTAGGATCAATAATGATCCCTAAATATATCCAGGTCTTAATTCCTGGAAACCGTGAATGTTATCTTACATGGCAAAAGGGACTTTGCAGATATGATTAAATTAAGGATCTTGAAATAGGACGATTATCTAGGATGACCTAGATGGCTCTAAATGCCATAACAAGTGCCGTTATAAGAGGGAGGCAGAGGAGATAAGACCACAGAAGGGGAAAAGGCAGTATGACCATGGAGGCAGAGATTGAAGTGATGCAGCTTCTAGGCAGGGAACGCTGACAGTCACCAGAAGCTGGGAGGGGCAAGGAGCAGATACTCCCCTGGCTCTTGAAGAAACAATCAGCTCTTCTAAAACCCGATTTCAGCTTTGTAAGACTCTGTTTGGACTCCTGGCATCCAGAACTGTAAGAAAATAAATTTCTGTTGTTTTAAACCACTAAGTTGGTGGTAATTTGTTGTAGCTACATTAAGAAACTAATAGATTTCCTAAATGATTCTGATAATTGCCAGGGTTGAGAATCACTGCTCAGGGCTCTTGATTTGGGGAATTCACATGTAATATGTTTCTAGATCAACTCATTACAAAAACTGTTTATGAAGTACAAGAGGTTGTAAGATGGGAGATGGTTCCATGACAATTAAAACCAATGTGCATTCTTTAAAATTAGAATTACCATTCTGTTTTGTTTTGGGTAACTGTAAAGTAAATATGCAATGCTTTATATACTGAGTAGAATTTACTCACTGTTTCAGAGTGACCAGGGATTTGTCAAAGAAACAGGTTTCTAATTTTCAGAAGTATCC
This sequence comes from Physeter macrocephalus, assembly GCF_002837175.3. Lineage (NCBI taxonomy): Eukaryota > Metazoa > Chordata > Mammalia > Artiodactyla > Physeteridae > Physeter > Physeter macrocephalus. The sequence goes on along the minus strand of NC_041220.1, from coordinate 70,132,998 downwards.
AACTTATATATGTTATTAGAACCTATTGACAGCAAAGTTCCATGGTCAGCTTTCTCAGGGTGCTTGTTATTTGCTGTAAGAGGCCAGAACAATCCCATTCATATTCAGATACATATCACTACTACTTCAAGATTATGACAGAGGAAGACAAATACCGTACGTTTTCACTTATATGTGCAACCTAAAAACAAAGGAACAAATATAGCAAAACAGAAACAGACATAGATACAGAGAACAAACTAGTGGTTGCCAGAGGAGAGAGCAGGGGTGATGGGTGAAATAGGGGAAGGGGATTAAGAGGTTCAAACTACAAGTTATAAAATAAATTAGTCATGGGGATGTAATGTACAGCACAGATAAAATAGTCTATAATATTGTTATAAGTGTGTATGGTATAAAAATATTGAATCACTGTGCTGTACACCTGAAACTAATATACTATTGTAAGTCAATTATACTTCAAAAAATTATAATAGTTCCTAGACCTACTATTATATTTCATAATTTAATGAATTAATAAAGAAGCACATAGTATTTCTGTATCACAGATTTGGTTTCTTCTTTTTAAAAATAGATTTTTACAGTTATATTTCAATACAATTGGATTCTTTTTAATCCTGTGTATTTTAATTTAGCTTATTTATTCTGGGAAGGGGTTCATAGGTTCACCAGATTGTCAAAGAGGGACATAGAATAAAAAAGGTTAGAGAAAACCCCCTGCAATAGAATATCTGGCCACCAACGATGCTTTTAATATGAGACTATTTTAAAATTTTCAATCTTTCAGTTCATTTTAATGAGTATTTTCAAGGATAAAGGAGAGAGATGGTATCATTTAAAATGTTGCAGAATTGTGTCCTCTGTGTACCTAGGTTTTCCATGACAAATAGAATCTAAACCAATGATATTTGGAGAACTTTATCTGGTGATAATAATAATAATAGAACCCTTCTGCAAAGCTGGAATTTTAGGTGCTACCATTAGTGAATTACAGAGTATGCTGAGTTTGCAAACTATTCCATAAGGGGGAAAGTTTTCATTTTTGTGTGAAGTTATTTCTCACCATCTGTTTACGAGTCTGTATCCTGCTCATTGAGTATCCTCACATCCATCCTTTAACCGCTTCTCTATAACAAACATCAGCAGCATCCTTCCTTTTCCCTTAAATTAAAAAAGGGGGTAGGAGAGGTTAACAAAATCATGTACTGAATCATGAGTGAGATATCAGAAAATACAGCTCTTTTCATCATTGTTAGCTTAGAATGTATGTTGAGTTTATGGAAGATCTGTTTTACTATCAGGATGGCAGAACTGACAGTCCTATAGTTGCATCATTTGGAGTAACCAGACATTCTCCAGAATTAGAGATGTAATGCTAATGATGTGGCAAACAAAGGCTTTCTAGAGTGTTGTCAATTAGAGTGTGTTATCCAGCTGCAAATAAATATCAGAATATGCTGGAAATGATAAATGTTCACTTTGATCTAGTGTCCTTGGCCAAAGTTCTCCATCCGCAAGGGAAAATTGCAAGCTCATTTTTCCTTAGTGCATTTAAGACATTACAGAAAGATCTCATAAATCTTAATTTAAAAAGACATTAAAAAAGTTATCCTTTTAAAGCCCAATTTGCTTATAAGTAAGTTGAGCTTTCGTGATGAGGTTATATCTGACTGGAGCTCTATGGAGTCATTTTCTTAGCCAGCAACAGCTGTGTTGTTCTTTCTAAATAGTAATAATGCTTCTACATTGCACTTGTTTTTTATTGTTGAGGAGGGCTGTTGGTGCCTTTATTGAGTTACTTTGAGAGCAGCCTGATTTTTTTTTAGAATGCACAATAAAACAGAAGTAATTTAAATTTTTAATATGCCTTCCTTGCACCATTAATTAAAATGATTTATGTTTGGTTGCCTCCTTGAAATAGAGTGTGATGTTAGTACTTATTGCTTCCATGGTGATGTTTTCCAACAGAGCATCATTTACAAAACACAGTATCAAACCCTTCCTGGTCTTAGTTTATTTGCTTTGACAGCAGCACCTTTACTTAACTCCGGGAGTGTATACTCTCACACTGTTCTTCCTAGTCTCCATTTGGCCTTTAAAATTATATTTATTGTCCAGACTTCCAAGTAGCTATTTATTTGTTCAAAGCAGACTCTTTGAACCTTGATGAGTCTGTCAAGGAGGAAAGGAAAGGGAAGTGAGATAACCGGGACTATATCTTGGTCTGGATGTTGAAAGCACCTAACTTTGTGGGATTCAGAAAAGGGCTTCCCAAATACTTATGTCAGAGAACTTTGTATTCATGAGAGGAAAGGCACTACACTTGCTCTCTGATCTTATCAAAAAGAAAGGGAAGAATGAAAGGAAATCCCACATATATTTTAAACAAGTTTTTGTAAACACTAAGAATGATTTGTCTAAGTCTGTGGGCTCTTAGGCGCTTAGATGACATTGCTGATAAATTGGGCATTTGTTTCTGTCACTGGCAAGAATCGGTTCTGAAATACTACTTGATCTACAGTCGTTATACAGTATCTTTTTTTTTTTTAATCCAAGGCAGTTCACTGTTGACAGTTCTTTTCACTCTTTTCTGAATATTGGAACATATGATTGCATCAAGCTGGCTGCAGTCTCCTGTACTGACATTTTCTAGCTCAAAGAATGCCCACATCACTCGAACATTTGAAAAGTGTTAATGAGCAGATCAAAAGGACTGTTGCCTGAAGCAGCTAACTTTTTTTTTTTATTTAAGAAATCGGCTCTCCTCCAAACTGAAATCTTCATTCTAACAGCTAAGTAGATGAGATGTAATCCTCCCTGATGATGATAATAACAAATGAAAAAAAAAACTTGGAGAAGAATCAAAGTCTGCATATGGTTCACAAAGTGGTGAAAGTGTTTTCCAGAATCTTCAATACCGAGCTGAAGGATGCTAAGTGGAAAAAATCCTGGCAACTAGGCAATATTATGCCTTTTAAAATCTGCAAATTCTCATAAAATATGGTGCTTATGAATACATCCTTTTCAAAGATGAATGTGTTCTTGCACTATTTAATACAAGAATGGGATTCTCATGACTGTTATTTTTAATGTATTTGGACCAACAGTCAGGTTTCCTTTTCTCCTGAACTAATTTTACTGAAATGTAGAAATATCAGTGGACCCAGACTTTTGCCATTTTTGGCTTTGGTGCTGAATGGCTTCAGATTATTTTCACTCTCCTTCGTTACTTATGAAGCTGTGTGGTAGAATGGAGAGAGGGAGCATTTTGAAACATCACACACACACACACAAAACTTATTTCCTCTTCCAACATTTCTAGGGCAATGATGGTGGGCATATGAATGAATATGTTATGTCCCTATAAAATGGGGATGATAACATCTATCTCACACAGTTACCATAAATATTGATCTATATCTATCTATATCCATCTATCCATCTATCTATCTATCCATCCATCTATCTAACCATCCATCCATGCATTCATCCCAGCAAGTAATAAACTCTCAACACATCTTAAGCCTTTTCTCCTGCACCCTTTCCCTTTGCAATCCAAACCTTATTTGTAAAGGATGTCATGTGGCAGAGGAAGTTGAACCCAGAGTTTCAAGGAAGATGGAACAGTTCAAATACTAATTCTAATGTTTTCTCTTTGTGTATCCTTGGACAAGTTACTGAATTCAGGCCTCCCTCTCCTTGTATTTAAAATAAGCATAGTAACTGCATAGGATTTTTATGAAAATGAGAGAAATATAGAGTGCGTGGCATATGGCAGCACCAATAAATGTCGTTATTGTTAATAGTATTAACAGCACACTGATGAGCCTTTGCTCTGCTTCAGTTTCTGAAAGTGCTGTTATTTGTTGTTGTGGTGGTGGTATCTCTTAATCTACTAGGTCAAAATTTGATTTATGTAGAGTATTAAGGGTTTTGTTTTCATTGTTAACAATGAAGAAAATATACTTGCCAGAATTTCAAAATCAATTTAAATTTATAAGAAGCAATACATTTAGTCATACATAAGATTAATTACACATTATTGGAAAAACAAACCCTAAAGTTCTTTTCTGGAATAAGGTGAATAGAAATGTATGTAGACATATGGCCTACTTAATTATGTAATGGCATAGAAGAAAAAAACTTGGTGGAAATATTGTGATATGTATTTTGTTTTATGATTCTATTATAATTTTCATTTTGGAAAGGACCTACAGTGAATCAAATTTATTTCCCAGATGAAGAAACTTAGCATGGTCTTACATTTTCCCGTCTGTCTTTGAGTTCATTAGCTCTCTGACTTTACTGGTTGAAAGAGAAATTTGATACTTCATTTTCTTTGGAACTAGCAATATTTTAGTTTCATGGAAATCTTTCTCTATTGGTTATCATTTATATCTTTTTTTTCCCTCTGTATTTTTCTTATAAATTTAGAGGTTGGCTATGAGCCTTTGTGAACATTCTCAGCTCGTTTCTTCAGCTCACTTTCAATCATATTTTTAGTATCTGTTGTTTGCAGAGCACTTTATTAGGTGCTGTGATATTTTCAGAGGGAGAAATGATATTGCCCCTAAGAACTCTACAGTTTTGAGGGGTAATTGAAAAATTCCAAAATAAATATATAAACCCACACTGATGAAGCATGAATTGTCCAACTGTGCAGCACGTATATTGTTAGAAGTTTCAAAGCTTCTAGATAAAGCGATAGAAAGTTGGTGGACTACTCTGTAACGGCTGGATGGGACTTAATATGGAAATGGTCATTTTTTGGGGGGTAGCAAAGGGATCTTCAGTCAGCCTGGAGTTAGAGGTACACGTGTAGGGGTGTTTGTACATAGGGTGTTAGGGTTGAACTATACCGTGCTGAGGCATTTGAACAATAACAATTCAAGAGGTGGCTCGTGTAGATGTACTGAAAAAGGAGTTTGCATTTCCAGGTGTGGCTTATGATAACAGATTAAAGAGTCTCTGATAAAGAAGGCAAAGATGCCTCTCATTATCCTGCTGTGAGTTTGTCACCAGTGGTCATATGAGGATTTTAAATTGAGACTCAGTTTACCCATATTAATACTAAAACTTGATGCTATGCAGGATAATCAACATGATAAATATGACATGAAAAAGGAAGTGTTATGGAGGGGGATGTTCAGTAATTCTTAGGAGATATAGCATAGAACAGGGTTGGGGATACTATTTAAGTCCTCAGAAATTTATATATCAGTACAAGATATACACGCAATAAGTAGAGTAAATTTGAAATCCTCACAAGGAAATGAAAATGAGTTCGGGTACATTATACTTAGACTTAGCAGAATGAAGGATGTACCTTGGGCTTTTCCTAGTGAGAGAACTCTGGAGAGCACTTTATGGTAGTTTGCAAAACTGAGTGGTAAGCTTCTTCCCCAAAATTCAGTAATTCCTCGAGTTCAGTTGTGGCCACTGGAACCTTTGATCCATTTTGACTAGAGAAACGATCAATTGAGCTTCTATTAGAAAAATAGTGACCTGGCTACATAGGTTAGAATGAAGGATGAGTTATAGATAGAGGAACAAGCTAGAGGTCTAATTTAGCTACAAATAAAGCATGTAGACATTGATGCCAAAATAAAGCTATGGTAATTATAGACTATCAATCAATGTTATCAATATGTTATTAGTTAAAATGCATAGAATCAAAGTGAGGATTGCTGGGGTGCATCTGTTTTGCCTGAGCACCATGCATTTAATTATAATGGATCGGCCACACTTAAAATCTTATTTATCAGTTCTGGAAACCACACTTTGAGATATTGTTCAAATGAATATATACTAAAGAAACTGACCAAGATGACGCAATAACTCAAACTGTTACACAAAAAACGGTTGTGATGTTTAGCGTCCAGATGTGTAAATTCAATAGATATATGGTTATTATCCAAGTATTCAAAAATAGGCACTGCTCTTTTCTGGAATTAAAAATAGTTGTGTGTATGCATGTGTTTCCACACTCTAGGATCAGGACTAAAGGGTGGAAACTATGGAGAAGCAGGCTTTGGCTTCTTTTGGGGGAAAATTTTTCAAATGATGTGAGTTCCTTGCCAATGGAATAAATTGCTTTGTGAAGTTATGAATTTCTCTTTATTGCAGGAATTCAAACATAGTTGGACTACAGCTAGGTGGGAATTTTTCAGAATAATGAAGTTTTGGTTGGATGTGTATTAGAGAAGTTGAAAAACATTGTACTAGATATTTTTAAGGTCCAGAGATCTTGAGTTCATGATTTTAGATAGTGATAGTAGGAATGGAATGCAAAGAATCCTTCCTTCTTCCCGTGATCTTCCTTCCTTCCTCCTCCTCTCCCTTTATCCCTTCCTCTATCTTTTTTTCTCTTTCCCACTTTCTTCCTTTTCCTCTCATCCTAACTTCCCTTCTTTCCTTCCTTTGTGCTAGACACTCTACTAAGTGCTGGGAATACAGTGAGGAACAAAGCAGACATAAAATCCATCCTCTCAGAAGTTACAGTGTTTTGGAGTTAGATAAAATTATCAGTTGTGACCAATGCTAAGGGAGAACAAATAAGCATCTGTACATATTAAGGTAATCTGATCTGCTTTGAGAGGATTGGGGGAATTCGTGGTGGCGGGGGAAGAAAAGAGGAAAAGATAGAACAGGGAGAGGGAGAGAGAGAGAAGAATATTTCAAATAATCTTTTGAACATGGTAAATGATTTGGTGAAGTCACTTAGAAGTGAGAATAAATTATAGATTATGAGAAAATTTTAAGGCTGCAACTTTAAGGAAAGAGTGATTTACTTGAAAGAAACAAGGAAGATAGGAAGAAGAGTTGGCTCTTAAATGAAGCTTATAAGGTTGGTTTTGACCCTGTTGACTGTGAAATATTGATAGATCTGGTTTTCATTGATTGACTTTGGATGTGCAGGTTGATAATATGAGTGCTTCCTTTTTATAAAGGAAATGCACCTGTAGCTTGATAACCTTTATTTTATTTTACCACAGTATTATTTTAAATCTTTATCCTCTCCTGGCATTTGTTTCTGAGCTAAATGTAAAACTTCACAGATTTCTATCCTTCAATATTAGTAAAAGAACTGGGATTTTATGTTTATTTATAAGACAAAATTGAATTAAACAGAAGGGTTAAATAGAAATAACAGCATTTCTTGTAGCATTCAAAAGTTTGAATGCTACAATGAGTTAGTTCAAGATTCATTCAGATTAAATTACTGTCCAGTTATATCTATGTAATTGTAGTTCTGTTTGCATTTTTTCTGAGATTTAGATCTAAACTAAAATTTGATGATGAAAGTAATATATATGAAGAAAATTATGAGTCAATTCGCTAAACATTATCAGTAACAACAAAAAAAAGCCTTTCATTATGAAAAATTTCAAACATATACAAAGAGAAAGAGTGAAATAATGAATCTCCCATGTCTACTTAGTTTCAATGATTCTCAATTTATGGCTAAATTTATTTCATATATAACCTCTTTACTTCCCCACCCCAAATTATTTTGATGAAAATATCAGAATTATATCATTTAATCTGAAAATGTTTCAGTATATATCTTTAAAATATATGCAGTCTTTAAAAAACATATTCATGATAATAGGAATATACCTGAACAGTAGTAATAATTCTTTGATGATATTCATTTTCAGAACTACTATTGTTTTAAAATTTTAAAAATTTAATAAGATAATTGAAACATTTGACCTTAGATGAAGTGAAGCAGTTATATTTTCAAACAGTTTTTCTTCTTAGTATAGAGACTTGGATGTGTACTTGAATTATCAGACACTACTGGCCCTAGGTCAGTAATTTTCTATCATGATGGTATGAAAGTCCAGATACCCCAGTACCAGTAAAGGTCATTTAAATTTGATCTCAGTCTGTATTCCTCTCACATAAAGAATTAACCACATCAAATTTCATGAAATAATATATTGAGTAACGATTCACAGGAAAGGACTCTTGGCTAAGAGGTTGATTTGTTTCTAGGTTAAAAGGTGGGGGAAGAGAGTATGTTAATTTCTCTATTATCGCATCCAAAGCAAGCTAACTTTGTATTGTCAATTTCTGAAAAAGTCAGTGAATCATAGCAGGAAGAATTAGTAAATTCCTACTCCATTTGAGGGGACATACTGTAAGTGAAAAATGTTTGCATTAGAAGAGCCACTTAGTGCAAGATATTTGACAATTTTTGCTCTCATTATTTACCTGAAAACTGAAGCTATATCTATAGTATAAAGATAAAATGAATGAATGTGCTAGTTAGCTAGCTAGTTAGTCAAAGAAAACCTAGTAGTTTCTAGTTAGTCCAAAGCCAGTTACAAACAAGCCCAGGTTCAAAAGGGGGGCATATGTTTTGGGAGGCTAGGTTCATCTGGGACATCTTTGGTGCCACCACAGTATTTTATTAATCTAATTATTTTTATACATCTTTTCTGTCTCCTTCCTGTGTCACTGAAGTTTCTGCATTTGATTGTTTTTTTGGTTTTGTTTTTTTGGTACAGGTTATCAAGGATCCTCCTCCACCACCACCCTCTGCACCAAAAGAGGTAAATGAGTGCCTAATAAGTTATGTGGGTGTATTTAGATATTATCCCTAATTTGATCAATTACATTGTTATTAGATAACTGTGATACCTATGTATTGACTTTTGAAATTATGAAAATCAATTATATTTTGTCTTCTCATGATTTCTTTCATGTGTTAGAGGAACGGGACCTTCACACATTGATAAACGTAGACTAGCCATCAGGATCAATAGTACATAGAGATTTAATTTACTTTTTATAGCAATATATCAATAGTTCTGCTCACTTGTCTTATTTACAAAAAGTTGGAAGATCCAAGCTGGTAGATTCTTCAAATTGTGGAATGGAAGGAGTCCTCATATTCTGTAGAACCTCACTTGAAATTTATGCACATAAGCATAAATACATCCACATGTGCTATATGTAATTTTTACTATATTTCTTCCAAATCAGTGTCATTATTTGGAAAAATATTTAAATGTGAGTTGGTTCTAACTAAGCAATATTTTAAGAAATTAATTAAACTCAGTTTTAAAAACTTTTATCCTCATAGGAGGAAGAAGAACCTCTGCCTACCAAGAAATGGCCAACCGTGGATGCTTCTTATTATGGTGGTCGAGGGGTTGGAGGAATTAAAAGAATGGAGGTTGGTATCTTAAAAAAAATTAGAAGCTGCTAATCTGGAATATGTAGTTTTAGAACTATCAAGCCATGGAAACTGTACTTTTCACAATTCAATATTCTAATATCATCCATTTTTACTTAACACTAGGTCTTTTTTGGACAATTTTTTTTTCTATGGAATAATCCTAGCCATTTCAAAACTATTCAAGAAGAACTGACTTCATTAGTCAAAGAACTACATTGATAAGATGTCTGAATTCTAAAGGGCAAAACAAAATTAGGTGTTTTTTTTTTACTATTTTGGAAAAAATTACTACGGAGAACATCAACTTTGAAGAAGCCAGCTACTTAAAGTTGCAACAATGCTTGTCTTTGAAAAGATCCAATAGTTAAGTACTATTTGAGGAGAAAAATATTAAAATATTCAATATCATGGATAAGACCCTATCACAAATGTAGAGGAAGTACATTTAAGGCTTTTTTTTAACAGGTTTTAGTATGAATAATCATAATTAACATTAAATATCATTTATAGACTATTAAACTTTTAGACTGGCAAAACGTGGACTAAAATTGAACTTAAATATTATATCTTGAAGATGAAATGAGGTCTTCTTACCACCACAGAAGTATTTTTCAAAGTGATGGATTAATTAATAATAAGCAAGCACTGTCAGCACTGAGCCCTTAACAACAGTATAGATAGGCCAACATCCCACCCGAAGGAGAAATTGGAGGAATTTTCTCATTGATATGGTGACTTTATTATTAAACACAGATCCTGGCATTTCTTTCTTATTAGTTATTCTTTAATTTTATTTCTTGATAAGAAAGAGTTTTTATGTGTTTCGCAATCATTGCACGTCTCCTGTCATATCTGTTTTGTCCCATTACTGCCAGCACAAATCAATAAGCTAATTAACAACCTCACAACTGTTGCAGTTTTCTTTTCTTTCTTTTTTTTTTTTTTTTTAATTTTTTTGATGTGCCATGTGGCATGCAGGATCTTAGTTCCCCGACCAGGGATCAAACACGTGCCCCCTGCAGTGGAAGCGTGGAGTCTTAACCACTGGACCACCAGGGAAGTCCCACAATTTTCTCTTTTTATACATTTCAATAAAATTCAGTTTCCCAAGAAAAATTTCCCATTTTCAGCATAAATTTCAGTACTCTTCAAAAGAAGCCCAGACTTACTTAAATGACTGTCATTACTAAAGTGGTTAAGTCATCTGATAGTGATTCTCATTTTCTTGACCACATTAGATCTTAAAATAATGCACATTTTCCTAAGAGCTTGCCACTTTATGGCTGAAATATCTTCTGAGACAGGTACCTCATTACCAATAAGCCATGGAAAAGGCAGGTGCTAGAACTTACAACATTTGTCTTTTGGAGAAAATATTGCTTCTGTGTTTGCAAGTGGGTAATTGGGAATATCAAGCAGTACAAGAGAACATGGCAAGGTTAGCTCTTGTTGCTTGACATGGAAGGAAGGTCATTTTCCTTTCATTTGCCTTTGTTGTGTCATTCTAGGATTGGAGAGGTTGGGGACAGTGTGGATTGGAGAGGTTGGGGACAGTGTGGATTGGATGTCCCTACGTATATAAAAAATACAATTGTAAATAAAATCATTACATATGAATATCCAAATATGATCTGTCATAGCTTATTTTTAGTTTATTTAGTCTCGTTCCAAAATGTGTGTATAAAAAGATGTATGCAGGGGGAAAAGGGTTTGACAGGAAATAGCACAACATGTTAGTAGCTTTCTCTGAATGGAGTGATCTTCAATTTGTGTTATATATTTCCCTGTTTGTTCCCAACTTATTTGACAGTGAGCATGTACTAATTTATATTCAGAATAATAAACTTAATTCCATTTTGAAACCCACACATATAAAATACCCCATGACAGTGAGATTCAGATATATTAGTTCTTGCTAAAAACACGAGGAATTGTGGCAGATTTTTGTTACTCCAATATTCCATGTTCCAAAGATTAAGATGTCTTTCTACAAAAAAGAAAAGTTTATGCATGAGCTACTGAATGGGTTCTGAGTTAAAAGGCATATTATTGGAATATGGTCAAGAAAGCCAAGGGCCCATGAACATTCTTGAGTAACTCACATTTCACGTTTTAAGAGTTACTGACTCTTTTACTTAAAATGTAAAATTTAATTTAATTTAATTCAAATTTAATTGAAATTTATTTATTTGTGTTTTAGTTATTAACTCTTAATTAATGTGAAATTATATTGCCCTAGCTTTTTAGCTGAAGAAAATTTAAGAGAAGGACTCACCAACTTTTAATAAATCAGAGTCCATTTTAGCCATGGATAATTTTGGCTACATTTTTTTTTTTTTTTTTTTTTTTTTTTTTTGTGGTATGCGGGCCTCGCCCTGCCGCGGCCCCTCCCGTTGTGGAGCACAGGCTCCGGACGCGCAGGCTCAGCGGCCATGGCTCACGGGCCCAGCCGCTCTGCGGCACGTGGGATCCTCCCAGACCGGGGCGCGAACCCGGTTCCCCTGCATCGGCAGGCGGACGCGCAACCACTGCGCCACCAGGGAAGCCCCTTGGCTACATTTTATGTAGTACTCCATCAACGAAATGGAAATGGAAATGAGAATGAAGAAAAAAATGAGAAAGTAAATGTGGGCTTCACAAAGGGGAAACACGATATGTAAAAATACACGATAAAAAATAAACTGAGGGACTTCCTTGGTGGTACAGTGATTAAGACTTCATGTTTCCATTACAAGGGGCACAGGTTCAATCCCTGGTCGGGGAACTATGATCCCATAGGCCATACAGTGAGGCCAAAAAAAACAAAGAAAAAAATAAACTAAGAATTAAGTGCCTTTAGACTTTTTCAAACATCAACTAATTTAAACTTGGAGAGGAAAAATAGAAAACATAACTTGTTTTAAAACAGTGCCTATTCAAACCTGAAAAGTATTTTCCTTAAATATATTCCCCAGTTTAAACTGGGGAAAGTGAAAGGAATTATAGAAATCATGAGCACATTTGAATTAAAGAATAAATCTTCATAACTCAATGTTATTTTAAGCCAGTATAGGGATTTTACCTAGAAATTTTTTCTTCCTCCTAAATATTTAAACACTATCATAATCGCAGTTTGCAGAAAGCTGGAACTGAGCTGATGTTAATAACAGCTGTTAGCACAACTGATCCACAATACCTAATGGCTTCAAATGTGTGTTTCTGCCAGTTCCGCGTGAAACTGTTTTTGTTTCTTTTCTCAATTCTGAAATTGCTCCTTTATGATATAACCTCCAAATATGCTGTGGAAATTATGGAATTTCATTGTTTATCATGAAAGCCAAATAGAATTGGAAGAATTTAGCTATCAAGCTTGCACTTTTTTTTAAATAGTAAAAAGTCAGATATATTAATTCTGTTAAGGCTGCCTTTAGCAATCCATTCTTGTTATTCTTTTATCCTTTTTGACTATCTCAATGTGGTCAAACTAAAATCTTAAAATTTATACATATAAGTGTGTATATATATTTAATTGCTTTTAAGAGTTTTAGGAAAACTCTATATAAAGTGTTTCCTAGTTTGAGTGAGATTGAGTGAGAATTGATTGTTGTATTGTCTGTGGTGATGGTGATAATAATGATAAAACAACTACTTCATGAACTAACACTAATGGATTTATTTAATGCATTTCCTTTAGACCTCAGCAACTACGTATCATACGTTTAGAAATGCAATGTTGGGTCAGAACTCTAGTTCAACTGTCTTCATGTTCTTTATCTGAGAATGGTACAATGATACTTGGAGGAAGAATATGAGTACCATTACCTCTAGGATATCAACTGTGAAGCCTGAGCTAGTTAAAATCTAAGTTAAAAATCCATCATTTCTGAATGGATCTAAATTTTACCTACTTATATTTCTACTCTGAATTACTTCTCTCTGTTATGATACTCATATGTTTATTTGACTATGTATCTTCATTTGTTTTTTATTTTTTCCCTTAAAATTGAGACTTTACAACTGCAGGAGATGTGTTCTGGTTTTAGATTTTCTTAGTTCAATTTAGATATATCTAAAGATTTTTAAAGTTTTAGTTTATCTAGGTGAAGATGCTGTGACTTGAAAGAGAAGGTCATTTCTCTGGAAAGAAAGCCAACTATCTAGTTCTAAAGGTTTAATGGTGTTTAAAACAATTTTAACGACCTCATAAAGAACATTCTAGTACCACTGATAACACTGAAAGATACAGATACATTTTAATGACTCAACAGAGTCCACTTGAAATTGAAAACCTACTCTAAAATTGTAGTAAAAAAAGGTAAAAACATCTAAGTAAGCCTTATCAAAAAGCTATGAATAGATCTTTCTATGAACAGTAATCATCTGTATTCCTACCCACTAATTCAGGTTATTAAAATGCTTTTAAAAAGAATTTAATCATTTTTTCTTTGTAGAAATTATTCAACTCTGGTGAGCCACTGTGTGCCCTGGACAGGCCTTCCTGTTTCTTTTTAGAGCTTCCCTTATCTTTGTCTTCCTTGGTAATGTCCTTGGTTTTTAGACTTCTCTACTGTTCCTGGTTGGACAAAGCCTTTCTCCAGGGGCCACAACTTCTTCACATGCCCACACATGAAAAAATTTGGCTAAAATTTAGCCAATTTTTATTGAAAAATAAAGAAAACATCATTTGACCTTCTTGTTTTCAATGTCTAGGTTTTTCAGAGGAAGGAATCCTCCCAAATTTGTGGAATTCCCTGGTGTCCCTGAATTTTTCTCTACAAAGCAGAGTCTTTTCAGATTTGTCTTCCTCAATGAAAAATTGATATGTCAAATAACCATACCCATATGAGTAGAGGAAATAAAGACTGAGAGCTACTTTACAAAGTTGAGCTTTACAAAGTTGAGCAAAACATATATAATTATTTTAATTCCAAAGGCTAAAGTTTAAATCATACTTTTGCCTTAGTCAAACTTGATGGAAAGTTTGGAAGGAAAAATTAACTCCTTTGTATAAAATATATTTGTAAAATTCAAACCTATTTGAAACTTACTGCACCCTTCAGACTACATATGTTCAAATCCCTGTCCTGTTGCTTACTAGCTGTGTGGCTTTGGGCTCATCACTTAACCTCTCTGTATCTTGGTTTCCTCATCTGGAAGCAAAAACATAGTGTCTATCTCACTGCATTTTTGTATGGATTAAATGCAGCTTGGCACATAATAATCATTCAATAAATGCTAATTATCATCATCATTACCATCTATTTCACCCAGTGTCATCAGTATATACAGGTATGTGTTTAGCTAGAAGGAGAACATACCTAATTAGAGAATAGAGTTACACACTGTCATGCATTTCGTATGTAAAACACAAATTAACTCCTTGTTTGAAACAATGGAGAAATGGCTGCATCAAATTTAATAGATGCCAGATTTTTATAAAGAATCTTTATTTCTAGGATCTTAATATTAAATACATGAGTGGTGAGAAACCTATTAAATCTCAGAAGAGTAGGAATTTGGAGCTAGGATACCTACTCATCTTTGGACTCAGAGGTGGTGAATCAAAGAACCAACTAAGCAAGAGCATGTTCCTCTAGGCCACTATATGTCTGATATCAGTATTTCCCTTTGTTTTAAAGGTTCGTTGGGGTGATAAAGGATCTACGGAGGAAGGTGCAAGGCTAGAGAAAGCCAAAAATGCTGTGGTGACCATTCCTGAAGAACCAGAGGAGCCCCTTAGGCCCAGACCACCTCGACCCAAACCCACACTCCAGCCTCCTCAGACAAAGTGGTACACGCCAATTAAGGTGACTGTTCAAACTTTGTGGGATTTAACGGCAACTTCCTAGAGAAAGTGTAATCCTTTTAGTCTCCCTGCATGCCCCCCGCAACCATCTGCAGGAGGACCAAGGTATATCAAATAACAGACATTCAATTTACCTTATAACAACTGAATATTTCTCAGTAACAAGAAACTCCATTTTTGTTATTTATTTATTCATTAAATTTATGAAAGAAATGAGAGGAGAAAATAAGGCTTTACCTTCTTCATTTTAGCTCATTTATTTAACAAGCAGAGGCTGAGTACATTCCCCAGGGATTTACAGATCATGTTTCCCTTTAGGGTCGGCTGGATGCACTCTGGGCTTTGTTGCGGAGGCAGTATGACCGGGTGTCCTTGATGCGACCTCAGGAAGGGGATGAGGTTTGTATGTGGGGATGTGTTAGGAAAATAGTGACCGCTCAGGTGTGTGTAAGGAAGAGAGGGAAATAATAATCAAAAAGAACCTGAAGTCCTCATTACAGCTGAAGAAGGAATTATTATGGTCTCATGCAAATTCCTATTAAGTAGGGTGCTTAATAAATGATTATCTATTGTTAGAATATGTCTTCAAGCCACAGTTTAACATGAGGCCCTTTTCAAGTAACATAAAAATTAAGGTCCACTGTACACATACTTTAATAAGCACACTCAATGCTTCAGCCTTTGACTTGGATGACGTCACGTTCTGTTCTGAGGTTTTTTACCCAGCGGGGAGGACAGAATGGGGATTAGTAAGTCTTGCTAACATTTGCTAGCATTGAGGCCTGGGGTACATGCCTCAGATCCTCTGTTGCTTTAGGTATAAATAAGTATTTTCCTGCCTTCAAAGTTGATTTAATCTAAGTTGTTGAAAATGTGAAAGTGCTTTGAAAGTTATAAAGCCTTATGGACATCTGCAATGGTGAGATACACACACACACTTATGTATAAAAATACATACATAAATACACACACACATATATGTATATGCATTTTCCCTATCAAGGAAGCCTTTTTAAAAAAAAATGTATTTATTTATTTAGTTGCACCAGGTCTTAGGTGCGGCTCGCAGGCTCCTTAGTTGAGACACAT
The DNA here is from genome assembly GCF_002837175.3 of Physeter macrocephalus. Classification (NCBI taxonomy): domain Eukaryota; kingdom Metazoa; phylum Chordata; class Mammalia; order Artiodactyla; family Physeteridae; genus Physeter; species Physeter macrocephalus. Next base: position 70,116,934 of record NC_041220.1, on the reverse strand, counting down.
GGGCTCCTTAGTTGTGGCATGCGAACTCATAGTTGCGGCATGCATGTGGGATCTAGTTCCCTGGCCAGGATTGAACCTGGACCGCCTGCACTGAGAGCACAGAGTCTTAACCACTGTGCCATCAGGGAAGTCCCAAGGAAGCCTTTTTGAGGCTTTTTTATTTTTGGAAATTTGGCTAGAATTACTCCAGCTTTATAATTTCTTTAATATATAAGCACTATTTCCTGTTGTATCGATATAAGAAAAATAGTTTGAAACCTTTTCATATGTAACAGTGAGCAGGTTTGGTTCAGAGACACAATACAGTTAGTAATAACAGAATTTTTTCATTGTGTGTCAACGTGATCATCATCCTGTTTTAATAAGTGCATGAACTTCATTCATTTCAGCTTCGGAGGACATTAGGTTATTCAGGTCTGATGGGCTTTTTTTTTTTTAAGGATGAAATAATTGATGAGATTAATATTTATTTTGCAGTGCCAAGCTATATTTAATGTTGTATGATTCTAGCTAGGTGTTTAAAATACCAAAACATCTAAATTTTTAGATCTTACTTCTATGAGATGGAGGTAGTTTTATAAACATCTGAGTTCAGCCATTTGTAGAAGCAATTTAAGAAAATATTCCTGGAATATTCCCAACAGATCATTTACCCTTTGCTTGGACCATAAGTAGAGAGAACCAGGTGGTTTATTAAGCAGCCTCTTTCATTACCAAACCACTGTGGTTAATAGAAAGTTCTTATATTTAATGAAATTTGTGCTTCTGTTTAAATTAATGCATGATCTGGAGTTCTGCTTCTGGAACAGCATATAACAACACTATTCTTCAATATTCTAGACTTTTACTTTACAGGTTTTTAAATTGTTTTCATGTATTATCTTAGTTTTCTGTCCCCCAAGTTAGACATTGGTTCATTTGTTCAATAATTTTCATCTTTTTGAGTGTTGGGTATAGTGCTGGCACTAAAGATGTATTAGCAAAAACAGAGAGTGGTTCCAGCACTCTTGTCAGTACTTTCTGTATTCTTTTAACTCTCATGATTAAAATTTAGTTTTTTGGCCTTTTTTCACTTGTACTAATTTTGACTTAATTCAATAATTTTTGAATTGTAAATATGCACAAATAATGGCATTAGGTGATACTGGGGAGTGGGTACAAACTATAATCTTTGCCCTTAAGAAACCTAAAATTTGTTTGGGAAACAAGATACTTACAAAAATAAAATTTATTCCAGAATGTGATCTGGGCCATTTATAGGTAGGTGCCAAGTACTCTTGAGTGTATAGAGGAAGAGAGATTAACTCTTCCTGGAGGAATTTGGAAATGCTTCTTCAAAAATACGGGCCTTCTATCTTTGAAAATGAGTAGGGTTTCATCAGGTGAAGTTAGGTGGAATGGGTATTTCCACAGATGAAGCATCATGAACAAAATCTCTGAGGCAGCCAAGAACAGTGGTTTGTGGATAGTCTGGGGCAAATATGACCTTCAAAGTCCAGGGGAACAGAAATTTTTGACAATACTCTGTGATAAGTGTCTTTTGGTGTCCATTTGATCAATCTTGATGTTGTGATTTACACTTTGTGTCCTATTTAATTAATCTTTCCCTACTCTGATGTCATAAAGATGTTCTTTTGTATTGTCTTCAGAAAGTTTTAAAAAATTTTACCTTTAGTTCATCTGGAATTTATCTTTGTAAATAAGGTAAAGCAAGGAACTAATTTTATTATTTTCTTGTGTGTGTTAATAGTAAGCTGTCCCAGGACCACTTATTATTTTTATTTATTAATTTTTCCATGTGTTTGTGGTTTTTTATGTTTTTTTCCCCTGTAATTGATTTCTAATCTCATAGTGTTGTGGTCAGAAAAGATGCTTGATATTATTTCAATTTTCTTAAATTTACTGAGGCTTGATTTGTGACCCAGGATGTGATCTATCCTGGCGAATGTTCTGTGCACACTTGAGAAGAAAGTGTAATCTGCTGTTTTTGGATGGAATGTCCTATAAGTATCAGTTAAATCGATGTGGTCTATTGTGTCATTTAAAGCTTGTGTTTCCTTATTAATTTTCTGTTTGGATGATCTGTCCATTGGTTTAAGTGAGGTGTTAAAGTCCCC
>NC_041220.1:70082854-70114006 GCF_002837175.3 Physeter macrocephalus | reverse complement strand
ATTTCTTGCATCTTCTCGATCTTTGCCTCCATTCTTTTTCCGAGGTCCTGGATCATCTTCACTATCATTATTCTGAATTCTTTTTCTGGAAGATTGCCTATCTCCATTTCATTTAGTTGTTTTTCTGGGATTTTATCTTGTTCCTTCATCTGGTACATAGTCCTCTGCCTTTTCATCTTGTCTATCTTTCTGTGAATGTGGTTTTTGTTCCAAAGGCTGCAGGATTGTAGTTCTTTTTGCTTCTGCTGTCTGCCCTCTGGTGGATGAGGCTATCTCCCAGGACCATTTATTAAAGGTTCTTTTTAAAGAAAAAAAAAAAAGATAGTCTGGAAGTTGGGGATTAAAACCAGAATGGAAGGTTGGGAATAGACGATAAGAAATCTTTGAGTTTGGATAAATTGATATATTTGTGCTTTTGAATGGGGCTCTCATTCTTTCATTCATTTAACAAATATTTATCTAGTGTCGAACATGTACCAAGCACTTTGTTAGATACCAAGTAAATCTAACATTCTTCTTAGATTATAGTGCTAGACTATTCTACAAGTTGCCCCAGCAGTTTTAGTCATCATTCATTTTTCCATGATTGAAGAGTAATGCTTCCTTTATTTTGACCAAAATTTCCTTTGTTTTTTAGTAATTTGGTCACACTTCTGTATTATATAATCCTAAAAATTTCCTTTGTTTTTTAGTAATTTGGTCACACTTCTGTATTATATAATCCTAAAGCCTTTTATTCTAACTCTTGGGGTTATATTGTTTCAAAATTCAGAATTTTTCAGATTTTAGGAATCTGATACAGTACATATATCATATTTCATGTAAAGCATCATCTCCTCAGCTCATTACTGAGACATTCTGCTACAGAAATATTAATTGCTACAAGTGGATAAATAAAGTCCATAAATACTCACAAGTTAGTCTAGGTCAGGTTTTGGTGACAAACTTAACACAGAACTTTCAGTTTTCAAAGATTTTGTATTTCAAAAATATAGACAAAAGATAGTAAACTTTTATTGTGTTATTAACTAAAATTCCAGTTTTTTCATTCTTCACCTATAGATGTGATTTATGGTTTTTAAATTTGTTTTTATTTAAATGCAGGACTTTAAGCTTAGTAAATATCAATTGTTAGTGCAATTAATTGATTTGCTTTTCCATCAGATATATGATTCTATATGTGCCTGACACAGTCTGACTTAATCCTTTTTCATAGTACCTATTCTTGATGGCTTTGCTGCTTCCAGAATTTTTGTCACTTAGTTCAAGCCACTGTTCAGACCTCAGTGGGGTACTCCATGAGAGCCTTGGTTGTCTAGGTTGACACTCTACAGTTAATTGACATGAATACAGTAAAGCTAGGAGCCCACCAATAGTATAAACTCAGTTTACCATCTTATTCCAAGGATATTTAATAAATTTTGTTAAATAGTTTGCTGAATTTAATTTGTTTAATAGTTTGCTGAACGTATATTTATGTATTCCCCCATCCAACCAAACCAGTGATCCAAAATTATTTGATCATGGAAATTAGGTAAGTGTGACATGATTTGCTGTTTTGCTTCTGATTCTTGCTATGATCCTTTATAATATTTATTATTTTTTTAAACTGGGGTTTGATGTCAAATCTATAGTAATCAGCATATAACTTTTTTCCTTTAGACAACCTGAGAGATCTTTGCCCTCCCCTTTTTTTTATTTCTCATCTCCCCATTTTTCATGTTTCGCAAAGATTATTAAGAATATCTGAGTCTCTTTCAACTCCACATCATCTATCAGATCCTCTTTATTTGATGGAATTAGTTCCAATATAAAATTCCCGTCCCCCATACATACATGACTATAACCTGTATTTTTTCAGAGATTAAATTATAGAATTACACAGCAAGAATCATTCTAATACTGTGGCAGAATTAGTGTTCTGTATGGTATTAGTACAACTGAAGAGTCCCTACATTTGTTATATATTTACATTATGTTTTAGGAAGTCAGCATACTGTTTCGGTTGTATGATCTCTAGAATGCTTTCCTTCCCCCACTCCTTCCTTCCTCCTCCCTCCCTCCCTCCCTCCCTTCCTTCCTTCCTTTCATTCATCCATCTAATCTGTTTCTTCTCAAACACATTTATCTTCACTATGCTTTCACTTACACAATTGCTAATTTCTTATACCAGTTTATGCATTTCTTATATACTGTGCTGATTTTCTTTTTGGCTTCTTCTTCTGAATGAAGTTTTTCAGTTGCTCTATTCTTTTCCTTATGAACACAGTAAGTATTATTATTGGTAAGGCCAACCCATGTGACTCTGTGTACTTGTGCCCCAAAGAATCTGAACCAATCATAGGACACTTAATCGTAGTAAATATTTGGGGGATTTTATTTAAAAGACTTTATAATAACTGGAATAAATCAAATATTATTATCCAAAAGGTAATATTTAATTATTTGTCTAAATAAAATCATGTTTGCATGGTGCATGGCATAATCTGTATTATAGTAGACACTGCAGCATCCCACAAATTTTATTTTAAAAAAAGAACATATAATATTTTTAAAATTCCAGTACTTTATTTGCTTTAAAGTAGCTTTCATTTGAGAAACTTTATTTACCTAGTAAGAAATTGAGGACCCAGAGGCAGAAAGAGAATAAGGGATTTAGAGGATATTTGGCCCAGCTAATTTTGATGTATGATATAAAACTGGGGTGATTTGCTTTATCTATGCATGAGAAAAAGACCATGGCTCACTGTTACCTTCTGTTGGTGGTAGAAGTTACCGTGGCTAGTTAGTTAAGCTCTCAAAAATTAAACTGCCTGAACTCTATGGTTTTTATCAATTTAGTTTATATAGCCATGGTTTGTCTCATAGGATTACATGGGGTAGAGAAAAATTTAAATTTAGGTGACTAAGATGTCCAAGTAGCAGTGTCCTCTAGTTTTCTGGCCATTCTTTGCTTTGGATTTTCTAGGCAAGCCAGGGCATAATCGTTGAATGAGAAAATGTCTTGGAGTTTTTTTCTGATAGTTTTAGATAACTAGACTTATCAATGATTAGGTTCCATCAGCATAAGGAAGGGTAAAATTCTGTCTTCAAAGTTACTCCCCTGAAACCAATCAGTACTTGATTAAACTAAGTTAAAATATTGATCTCAAATTACTCAGACTACTCATGAAAGATTTCATAAATACTATATATACGGTATGTGTACTATATATATGGTATATGTAGGTATATATATGTATTGATATTGATTCCACTAAAAAGGTTTGTCTGTCTGCATATCAAATAGTTCATTGGAACAAAGTTATTAGCTATTCAAGTCCAGTTCTTTTTAAGAGAAACTTTCTTATCAACATCAATTGGTGAATAAATCTTGCAAATAATTTTGTTATTTTCCTGTGCTTGTAAAGGCTTGTGTATGTTTACTTTTGATTATGCTTCTTATGAAATGTGTGTATAATGGTATAGGAGGGTGTGTGTGTGTGTGTGTGTGTGTGTGTGTGTGTGTGTTTAAAGCAATTTGTACATTGTAGAGATTAGGAGGACTTTTGGAAATATTTTCATATCATTAGACATGGATGCAGTTTGTTTCATATTGTCAAGAAACAAATGAGAATGCTTTCTCATTTCTGAATTTTAAAGGAATAGTCACGCTTTTCTCAAAAAAAAAAAAAAAGACACAACAAACTACACTGCTGGAGAGACAGTAAAACACAATTGTTTTCAGGTTGTGGCTGATGGTTCCAAAATAACACAACCTCTGCCTAGTCAACGGCGTGTTTTCTACCTTGGAAACCAATCTTGTCATTTATTTATAAATTGTTTACTGCAGATTCTGCCTCTTGAGAGTTTAGTTTAATAAACGAATCAGCGTACGTAGGACTAAACCGGGAGCCACGCACACTTACTGTGCAAGTCCCTTCACGCTGAATTTCAAGCCAAATGCTCTCCTTTTATGGCTCAGAGGCCGCACCGGGCTCATTTGCAAAATTCACTGCTGAATTGAAGTCCTTGATCAAGTAACTGAAGTTCAGGCATCAAGAATCCAAGTGGCGCGAGAGATCTCTTGCTCTGCCCCTCGCTCCCGCTACCTGTGGACGCCGCCAGCCCCTGCCGAGGTGGCGGGGTCCGCGGGCTGCACGCAGCCGGGCCCGGGCTTTGATTGTGGCTGCAATTCCTCGCAGTCATGAATGTTGCAGCGCGCCGCGCGCGTCCAGGTGTGAGCGAGCAGGTTGTCACTGACATCTGTTTGCAGCGGCGGCAGCGGCCGCCCCGGTCCGCAGCGAGCGGCCGGATTGTCAGCGGAGGTATGAGAGCGGCAGGAACGTTTTGGCCTCACACTCGCTGCCTGGAGGCTTGAAACACCAAAGGTAGGAGCGGGGGTGGACACAGCTGCGCTCCCTAACTTGCCTTAGGCACAAATATAGAGATCTAATGCAGTTTGACTCCATAGCGGTGGGGAGACGAGGACAGAAAGCCACTTCAGAGACAACTTAACGCTGCAACATCTGCCGCCAAGTTTCTAGGGAGTGACGGGCGACAGCAGGTACAGATCGAAGTCTCCACATAACCTCCATTAAGCCGTGGACTCTTTTGAAGGGCCTCCATCAAACATGCTGGAGTCCGCAGCAGGAGTTTTGTTTGGTTTTCAAAGCGGTGTTTTGTTTTTGCAATAACAAGGTAATTTATAAATGATGCATTACCATGCGTTCTCCTTTTTTATCTGAAAAGAGAGAGCCAGAGAAGCAGCAAAGCGAAGAAAGAAGAAAGCGCAGCACTAGTTTGGGAGTTGTTCCACAAACCAACTAAATCTCCAAGGAGCTTCCTGTCTGTAATCGAGGTTATGTTAACCTTCAGACCGCAGTCCCTCGTTCACCAGTAAGCAGGCAAATTTAAATACGGCAATAAAAGAATCCTAGTGATAGTAACATCCGTGAAGTACGCCCACTATGTCTGTTTTTAAACTTATAGGGCTTTTTATTACATGGAGGTGAAATAGATTTTTTCCGATGTATTTCATTTTTTAGTAAGACAAAATTTAGAAAATTGCATTGACCTTTTTTTCCTCATTTATAAGGGCTTCATACTGATAGTTGGATATTAAAAATCTAAAGTAAGAATCACGTGTTAACGGAAGCATTTTTTTCTTTTGAGGAAGTTCCCCCTCTACCTACCACCTAGATTCAGCCGGAAAAAAATTTAAGGATTTGTATAAATTTTGCTGGGAATATTGCAAAAACTCATAATGGTGCACACACACATCTATGGCATAACAGATTTGGTTAAAATATTAGTCTGGCAAGTAAAGCTCCAGCGTATGGTAAGGTAATAAAGATTCCATGGTAATGTAAACTTTTATCATTAATAATATTTAGGCTGCCTCACCTGGGGAAATAACTGTGCCACCACTGAGATAAAGGAAAGGTGCTGACTTGAAGGTAGCCTTTGGAGTGGGTGCAGCTGGGGAGCAATGGCCTGGGGAGAAACGCGGGCATGTGGCAAAGTTTTCATCAGTCAGTGGTGAAATAAGCAACATAAATGTGTAGTGAGTTTCCAATTAACCTAAATTTATTACGTGGAGAGGACTTATGTTAATTGTGCAGATATTTTCATTTTTTAAAAATGAATGATGGTAGCTGCTTTTATAAAGAAAAATGTTCATTATAACAGAACTCAATGCCAGTCCTCTGATTTTTAAAAAATCTACAGAAAAGAATAAAAAACCCCACAAAAACCCAACCTGAGACCATAGGTAGCACAGGTTCATTTAAAAGGCACCACAGAAGCCTGATAACCGCAGTGGCAGATGATTCAGGCTGGACCTCTGGCTTACATTTCCAGTTCTAGATTTATGTCCACTCCTCTGTCAGTCCTGCTTCTGAATTCTCATGCTCAAAACAAATGGCCTCACCCTCTTCAATGGCGGCTTCTTCAAAGATTCTTACCCTCCCAAGGATCACTTCTGAACTCTGTCATGCTTACAAATCAGCCAGTGCTCTGTGCTATCAAACCACTTCATATTCAGATTGAAGAAGCATCTGGAAGGCAGAGATTTTGTGCCACACTGCCTTTAAGTTCCCCATCACATTTGCAAAACGTAAACCACTTGTGTGTGTTTCTGAGCAGTTTGAAACCTTCACTCAGATGATTTGATATATCAGATGTTTTCAGTGCTTGGAATTATGCTGCTAATGTCTGCATTCTTTTTTATTTTTTAAATTTTTATTCGAGTATAGTTGCTTTACAATGTTGTGTTAGTTTCTACTGTACAGCAAAGTGAATCAGCTATGTGTATACATATATCCCCTCTTTTTTGGATTTCCTTCCCATTTAGGCAACACAGAGCATTGAGTAGAGTTCCCAGTAGGTTCTCATAGTTGTCTATTTTATACATCGTATCAATAATGACTGCATTCTTAAACTTAGTTTTTCAATTCCATGAAAATATTTTGTGTCCTATAGCCAAACTTTGTAATAGATTTTAGGCGCTGTAAGATAGCCCTTTATTTTAGCCTTATTGACTCAGTCCTATTGAACACAAAATGTCACAGTGCTTTCATACTTTTCCTTTTTTATACTTAAATGAAAGAAAAATATCAAAAATTTAAAAATTTGTAAAGTGATTGCTTACATTTTATTTCTATAAGTTCTGAAATTTTGTATGATCTATCTTTTAGGCCAATTATGTTACAACATCACTGGAAAAAGTACCACTAGACTTTTCTATCCCTTATGTTACCACCAGTATCTTTCATTCTTATTATCTCTTGTCATTATATTTCAGGGAATCCTTAAAATACCTTAACTATCCCATTTAAATTAGTAGAAGGAATTAACTTTAGTTTATACATATTTGAAAGACAAATTTTTACTAGAATAACTCACGTCATGAACACGCTATTGTTAAAATTCCACTGTCTGATTTATGAGTGTGTGTGTATATTTGTATGTGTGTGTGTAAAATGTTTAATATAAATATATGTGTATATATATTCCTATAGAACATATTTTCTCAGTGTGTATGTCATCAACTAATGTCTGTTTTGGTGGAAAATAACAAATTCATGAAATAGAGTGCTTTTTGATACCATTTCATAGTTTAACTAAAATCATCTCTTAATTATGCATATAAGCTGGCAAAAGTGTTGACTCAGTTTGGTTCCCTAAAGTGAAATACAGAATATGCAAATTTTAATCATTTAAATTACCAAAAAAGCTTTATTTTTTTCAGAGAAAGTATAAATAGAACTTAGATATTTAATTGGCTTTTTACCCCTCTGATCCAAAATAACTTGTATTTAGTGGCATCATATACATGTTATGTATTAATTTATAAGTTTAGGTAGAGATATTTCTTGGTTAATATTGATCAGCAATGCTTTGATAATCAAGACAAAAATTATTAAATTAGTTTAAATATCCTCAAATTAATGCACTGAGTTTAGAAATAAACCTTTTTTGTCATCAGTGAGCACACTAAAAGAATACTTTGAAAATATCAAGAGTTAGCATTGGTTGTCCAGGGCTAAGTATATTATTTTCCTAGGCTCAATATACAGCTTTGATGTTGAGCACCTGGAGGACATCAATTAAATCATCCAATTGGGAGCAGAAATGTCAGCAAAGGTAGAATTTTTAACCTTTTCCTGTGACTGAGTACTTTTTGTGTAGCCTTTATGTAATTTTAATTACAGAAGATTAGATTTGTATTTATTTAAATAAATCATTTTAAAATTTCTAATAATTTACAAAAATCTATATTATTTTGTATATGTTAAATATTCAGTTTTCAATTTAGAGCTCAAAAGGTATAGTCCAAGGAGGGAAAAAAGTACATTATTTTGTAGACAGTTTATTACTTTAACAGAGAGCATAATGATGGTGTCTTTATGTCTACCAGACCCCCATTTATAAGTTTAGTTTAAGGCAACCTGCATAATGCAGTTAAGAAAATCGGCCTAAGTAGAAAGCTTTTATTGCCCCCTTCTTAAAAATGAATTTATATTAATACATTACATAAATATATACTTTTAAGGAGAAATAAATGACATTTTGGCTAAATAGCTTTCATTTCCTTTTCTTTTTCCAAATAAAATACTATAATTTTTATACTATACACTTATACTCTAAGTAAATCATCTTTAAAATTGCTTCACATAAACATATATTCTCCACTAATTCTGCTCTAAATCAAATCACAGCCTCTAACATTTGAGAAATTTGAAACTGTTGTAAACTTTGAGGTATAAAATAAAAATGATTTACTGTTCAAACTTTGCAACAAATTATGTTTGAGTGCCAGTGGACATTCACTTGTTTACCATTTTATTTATCTGACTTTGGATTAAAAATTAACTTTTTTTATTTCAAAGGGTTATAAGAAATTTCTTTTTTTTTCTCCTAATGCTTTTTTTTTTTTTCAGTTAATGAAATTGGGATAGTTTGACAAACTCTTTCCCATTTCAAAATAATTTTACTCACTGATTATACCTCATATCTCTCACTCTGGAGAGCTCTTTTCTCTTAGAAAATATGTGAAAAAAAGATGACTCTAATTTCCTAAACTTTAGATTCCCATGATTCTTCTTCAAAAGCAGGTTAGTGTACTGAAAATAATACATATTATATATTCAATATTTTTTCATAATCCTGTCCAGTATTAAGCACATTTTGGTTTGCAGTCACACACATATCATATTATATCATATCCTATCTTAACTGACAGAGTCAGTAAATCTGTAAAACAGACTTCAATAAAAAATTAAAATAGCACATTTATATACATAGCATACAGATAAGAGGTGGAGAGTAAAGAGCAATTACTCTCCAATTATCTTTAACACTTTGATTTCTCTCCTTTCTTCTATCTCCTAACATCGGTTGATTCCTACAGTTTAACCCTTGATCTCATGTTTTCTCTCATCCTACTTTCTCTAGAGACCATATAGAGTTTCACTGCTTTGCTATCATCACTATACACACCGTTTTTAGACAATTCTATCCTCCCTCCTCCATTTTCCTTGCATGTCTTTGAAAGCTTATATGAATTTTCATCTTGGATGTCTTATTGTCACCATATTCTCTGTGTTTAACTGGATTAGTGTATTCCTTATGTATGGCTTTCATATTTTAACTTTACTCCCAGTTATTCTAACTACCCTTCACCTCATGCATCTAAGCTGAGGCCTGCAGACCCCATGGTTTCCACAATGAAGGAAGCAGAGTCAAGACCTTAACCTTCTAATTCTGGGTGTGATGTCCTATGCCAGAAATTCACAATATTTCCGTCTAATGTGCACAAGATGTTGATTCAGTGAACAGAATTGTGTGTACTAATGTCCCTTTTAGTTTTATTATAATTGATTAAAAGTAAAAGTGAGCTATGAATGAATTTATGCATAAACTCTACTGATTCTTAAGAGAGACATCATTTTGACTTTGTAGAACATAAATGTTTTTTGTTATCAGGACTTATAATTTTATCTTCATGACTCCACCCTGAAACTAAGCTAAGACATCAGAGCAATTCTTAAACTAGACAAACTTGAATTATCTCTTATAAAGATATGGCTGAGGATGCTGATACATAAAAATGCTATTTCTGTGGAGCTAAGATTTATCACTTTGGGATGATGATTAATTTTTAATTTATAATTAAATCTATTGAACATTTTCTGAGTTATAAGAGCATGACACAATTATTTTCTCTTAGGTCGAATTCTGAATAGATGAAGGCTTATAATTTCTATTAATTCTCTTTATCAGGATATGTTATTACTTTCTTGCTTGCAGTTGCCTTTTTCTCATTTTTTTAAAAACAGATTTAATCTTTGTTTCATATTTGGTCCAAGAGAAGTTTTAAGTGATTGAAATTCTTGTAAGATATATATTTATCCCAGTGAAATCATACATTGTAATGTTAGCCTCTTGCATTATCATCTTCTGTCCAGGCCTACATGTGGCTTATGCCAGCTCTGAGTGTCTCATTAGTCCAGTTTATAGAAACACTGGCTTCTCAACAGTGACAAGAAGGCTGATGACTGAACTCAGTCCCTACTCTCCAGAAGAAGTGTGATGGCTTTATTTGTCCTCTGAATCCAGATTTATGAACTAGTCCTATGCTCTTAACTAGATTAGTTTCTTTTCCATTAACTGCTTAAAGTAGGGCAGCTGAGTTGTTGTTTGTAAATTTGCTAATGTCTACTTCGTTAATCTCAGATACAATAGGCAGCAGATAACAGGATCAAAGTTTCAGGACCTCAGGTTTTCATGCTGAAATAAGCATGGAAGGGTCAGTGGAGTGGGGAATTGAAGAGATGGGAGGAAGTGTTACATTGGGGAAAAGGGGCTGACTTCAGTCATTAATCTTAATTAATTGCCGAGAGTTTTAAATCTGAGTTATTAATACTGAAGTTAAGCCCTTAATACACTGTTCATGCTTTGGCATCAGATGCTCTTTTATAAGATGAGAGGTTTAGGAGAGAGAGAAGAGTGTGTGTGTTTGTGTGTGTGTGTGTGTGTGTGTGTGTGTGTGTGTGTGTATCTTACATAAATATTTTCATTTACATCTTTCAAAGATTTCCCTGGGTTAATATTCAGGCCTTCACCTTTTGACAGTTACTGTAGGGCAGTTAGGAATTATTGACAAGTAACAATAAATCCAAATAAAATTCCTAGGCATAGCAACAGCAGTAAATCTGAATAATATTACTTTCATGTTTACCAGCATACAAAATACTTCACTGAAGAGGAAATGTCAGATTATGAAATAGAAGAAGGGAAAACTAGGAGCAGAAAGGGGAAAAGAAGCAAATAAAAAGGAAAAAGGAATGAAGAATGGGGAAGAGATTATTCTTCTGAAAAACTTGCAGGCAATAGGAGAATTAAATGTTTAGTTCAGTAATAAACTACAAATTGTATATTTGTATGGTTCCATATTCCACTGTTGCAAACCTAATCATGTGGAATTAAACAGATTGAACCTTGAAATGACTAAGCAGCCTTTCCTTAAAATTCTTTTTTTCTCCCCACTGTGGCTGTTCCACTCATGTTTGTCAGGTTTATCTCCCTTTACTATTAAATCTGTGTTATTATTCCATGATACTTTTCAGTGTGAAACTACAACTAACTGTATTAATTGTGAGTGTTTTGGCCAGGGAGGCTATGAAAAAATGGCTTACAGTTCTTCCAGGGGAAATCTTCAAAAAGCAGATAAGGCTTAAAGCTTCAGAATTATGATTTCAGAATTATATTTCAAATTCTCCATTTATTTGGGCAAAATGAAAATACCTGTAATGAAAATATACAACACACTAAATTAATTTTTACAAGTATATCTTACTTCTGATGACTGTGAACTGAATTTCAGTAGCAAGTTATAGCCAGTGACTTGAATATTATTGTCTACAAATTTAAAATCACAAATTTGGTTTTGAGATATATTATGTTTACTCTTTACAGCAGTGTTTTCTTCCTTTTATGATTAGCTTTAAATATAAATAAGATAAAACGTGAAAATGAAATAGCATTTATTTCTTTATCTACCTATTTACTTTTACACACTGGAATTATTGGAGAGACAATGCAAAAACCTGCATGTATCAAGAGTTTAGATTTTCATTTATAGGCAGTGGAGAACCAGTAAAGTTTTGGAGCGGGGTAGTAACATGACTAAATGAAATTTGGGATAGGAGTGGAGATAATATGTGTTTTTCTGTACAGTTTTACCTGGTATCAATGCTTTTATATTTATATCAGTCTTTCATCATGAGTTGCAAAAAGAATCACATGAAAATGATGATATAGTAAGCCTGCTGGATTGTCAAGTGGTTAAGTGGTTTCTTGGATAAAATAACACTTTTTGCTATTAGAAATCCAATATTTTTGAACACCAACTTAGGTTTATTAGCTAAAAAAATAGAGATTCATGGCTTCATGTATTTTTCCTGATTTGTCAGGGGCCTAGGGGTCTTCCTTGCTTCTTAGGAACATTTAGATAGGTAACTGAAGCTCAGACTGGCAATACAGATGTACGTGAATGCACATATTTATTCATATGTGCATGCATGTGTCGGGGTTGTTTATGTGTCTGATGGGGTGAAAGCACGGCATTGTGCTTGTTGAAGGCACTCATAATTTCAGGAAAGAGGGGACACTTTCTCCTCATGGGAAAGACTTAGGACTCAAATTCAGCTGACAGTCATTGAGCACCTACTATGTCTTAGGTATGTTCAGTTAGGTGTGGTCAACTCTTAGTGCTCAGTTAGGTGTCATTTTATTCCCATTTTATAGGTGAAGAATATGAGACTCAGAGAAATTTAGTGCATTTGCCAAGGTGACACTGCTGAAAAATAACAGAGCCTAGATTCAAACCCAGGTTTTATTTATTTCCAGTTCAGTGAGTGCCCCATCGTGCCATGCCATCATTGTCCAGTGCGGCACTTTATTCTTCTCCCTATTCAGTCAGTAACTGAGTGCATTAGGGCTTTTATACAAGTAGAGAAGTGCTTTTTAAAGTTCCAGCTTTGAATCTGATTCTCTTGGGGCCAAAGTGATCAATTTTTATCTATGTCTGTATCCATAAATTGTTTTAGCATGTACAGTTGAAATTCAATCTGCAGCTGGTTGAATCTGCAGATATAGAAATCGTGGGTAGGGAGGACCAACTGCTTTGCCATTTCATATAAAGGACTTGAGCATCAGTGGATTGTGGTGTCCTCAGGGATCTTGGAACCAATCCCCCGTGGATACTGAAGGCAGAGGAAAAACTGTATTCAGAATGCCTGCATATTACCCTATTATTTATATATATATACTTTAAAAAATAATTTAACTTCGCATGCATCTATAAATAAAAGATAATATTTAGAAGTGGCAGTAAATTCCACAGAAAGTTCATGAGCTGTGTGGAATAAGGAACTTCTGCGTCATAAAGGATCTCAGAAGTTATGTAATTTAATGCCTTCTTATACTGCAACTTACACCACCACCTCAATTCTGGGCTCCGAAAGGAAGAGCATGTTCAAAGGCACAAGATGGATGAAATAGTTTGTATATTCCAGGAATTGCAAGTAGTTTTCTAGGCTGGAGCAAGACACTGGGAGTTGGGGAGGTAAGTTATGGGATGAAGGCAGAATTACAGCAATTCCTAAAGCCCTTGGTGACATATTAGAAAGACCACTACATTAAGAGTCAGAAGATGTGTGATCTCTATACTGTCATTGATTAGCTTGAAACCTGGCACAAATTTCCTCATCTCTCTGGTCCTCAGTTTTCTCATTTGTATTTAGAGAAATAAATGATCACAAAGATACCTTTGAATTCTTGAAATCTTGTCTTTTTATCTAATTCCAATCAAGGCAGCTCCATGAAGATGGGACTTTTCCTGTCATGCTCACTAGGATAACCCCAGGACCTTGTGCATTGGCTCTCAGACAGTAGGCTATAATAATCTTTGAGGAATGAAACAATTTTATGTAGATTGAATGTTTTGGTCCATTGTTTAAAAATCTGTTTAAATTAATTCATACTGTTTTAGTAATTAGACATTTCATGAGGCCATCAATAATTAATAAATACATATAAACATTTTACAAGTTACTATAAGAATTAAAAATGGCATATATACCTCAATATTCTGAAATATGCTTGAATAACTATAACACTATGATTCTAGATCCATAATGGATATTTTACTACTATTATGCTTTAAATAAATTGAAAATAACTGCATATGGAAGAAAGTAAAGGGGATACATATTTAAGAGAGTAGCATAATTAAATTTTATGCCAGTTTTTTGTCTATATATAAGACTTGTCTATTTCTTGCTGCTTCTTTCAAAAAAAGAGAAGATATTAATATGTGATTTTGGATTAGCTGCATTGTCATTTTGATATGTGGCAATTTGCTGCCTTGTGTCACAACTGCAAAATAATTTAAACACAAAGTTTCTTTTATCTAATACTATTATAAGCATTGAAGTACTAATGTGTTCTTGTCATTAAATATATATAGCTACATGGAACTGCTCTCCCAGTGGGTCATTCGGAAATTGATTTTCTAACTTGGGCTAACAATAGTGGACAAATGTTAAATGAAAATCAATCACTTTGATTTAAATCAGCTAAATATACTCCTTTTATTAAGTGGTCCTTTTCCCTACAGCTAACTAGATGACAAATTACATTTGTGGTAACCTCTAGCCTTTGAATGCTTTTAACTTAAACCTCTAAGGACAATGGTTTGATTGTATGTAATTTTATTCTTTTTTAAAAATAGATTTATTTATTTATTTTTGGCTGCGTTGGGTCTTTGTTGCTGCATGCGAGCTTTCTCTGGTTGTGGTGAGCCGGGGCTACTCTTCATTGTGGTACGCAGGCCTCTCATTGCTGTGGTTTCTCTTGTTGCGGAGCATGGGCTCTAGGCACGTGGGCTTCAGTAGTTGTGGCATGTGGTCTCAGTAGTTGTGGCTCTCGGGCTCTAGAGCACAGGCTCAGTAGTTGTGGCGCACAGGCTTAGTTGCTCCATGGCATGTGGGATCCTCCCGGACCAGGGCTTGAACCTATGTCCCCTGCATTGGCCGGCAGACTCTCAACCACTGTGCCAGGGAAGTCCTGTAGTTTTATTCTTATATTAGAATTATCTTACTCTTGATTAGTTAGATAAAAGTATTTTTCGATATTATTTATAAATAGAAAAATTCTGTATTAATATTATTTAAACAACAAATTGTTAGACCTTTAATATTTCAAACCTATATCAGAAATATTTCATTATGAATACAATGTAAATAGAAATAGCAATATGTTATTGGGAAGTACAAGGATCTAGCAAGACATGGAAACACAGTTATCTTTAACTTCATTTTTACAACTAGAAAAGATAAAAATCAGGAAAGACCCCAGTGTAACATATACCTTAGATAACTGCATTCATGTTGCGACAGTGTCAGGATCCAAAACTGTGATGACCAGTGTAGAAAGTCAAAACTTGAAGAACATACTTAACTTAAAAATTAAGAATATAGTTCCATGGAAGTCAGTGTACACTGTCATCATTGATAATATCATCATCAGTAATGAAAAACCAGCATAATCACTAGAGCAGCAGCTATGTGCCAGGCGCTGTACTAATGACCTTACATGTGTTACTGTAATTCTCAAAACAACTCACTTTCCTTATCTGCATTTTATAGACAAGGAAACTGAGGATCAGAAAGGACAAGTAAGTTGCCAGCATCACACAGAGAGGTGGTGAGTGAGTGTTATTAACTTTAAACTTTAAATAGGTTATAGGAAAATTAGTGTACTATTTAATTATGCTTTATGTCTTAAAACTAACTTTCCAATTATACAGAAAATGCACCGCAGTTCAGAATTGTGCTTAAGTTGTAGTTTATAGAACCATGCACTGAACTGAGAAAATTATAACAATGAAATTAAATTGCAAAGTCAAACATAGAAATGGGAATTAATAGTCAACTATTTAAATAACATAGGAATCACTAGTGGCTATTTAGATACAAAATATCCAGAACATAAATGTTAAGTATTTTACTCACGTTTTTGTAAATATTGGGGTCAGAAAATTATCTGTAGATTTATTTGGGGGCACCTTCAGACATTATGCAGGGGCCAAGGCTTAGGAACAATTATAAAACATACAGTTTCTTTTAAAAAAGGAATAAAATATAATTAGTGGTAGAAAATATATTGACAGGTTATTCTTAATATAAAACTTTAAAATTTTGATTTTTATTTCTAATCTATAAAATCAAACTAAAAAGAAAAGTTCCATCCAGAGGCTAAGATTATGACACAATTCCAAGTTATGTTTTCCAAATGTGCTTCATATCAAAACTCATATTCACTATAGAAAGGTCATAATTTTTAGATTAGGATACTGTTGGCACAGTCATATAATTTATTGTTTAGAATCCCTCCTAAAATCTAGTTTTCAGATTATTTCATCATCATTTGCGACTTCAGTTAAATTTATATTGAATTTACTGTTTATTTCCTCGATCATTCTCTCTTGCTCGAGCTCTCGTTTTGATCTATGGAGCAACTGATTCCACTTGTCAAATTTATCCCTTGATCTAGCTGCAAATAGTGCACTCCAAATCATCCTAAAAAAGCCCACTGAAATGGTTTTTAAAGTGTCTTCTCAGGTACATTAGTGAAAATTGAAGCAAACAGGCTTCCAGCCATTACTCTTAAGACAAATCACTAGCGTGTAAGTAGAGGGAACTGAAGGTTGAACTTCTGTAGGTTGATGGCCCACAGTGTAAGTGGTCCTTATGTTCCTTCCACTTCACGGGGAGGCCAGGGTTTCCTCATCATAAAGCTGCTTTGATCAGGCATCTTGAAAGACTTTCATTGTCATGACATGCTGACATTGTCATTATTACTGTTGCTGTTGTTATTTTGCTGAGAAAATACCTTTTTACCAAATTGCAAGAAATAATGTTTCCCTTATTTCCAAGGTATCATTCTGTGTGCTCCCTCTCATATAAAAATACTAATATCAAAATTAATAGTAATAAGACAAATTTATGTAACTGAAGGCATAAGAATAATATCCATATAAACTATGTTTCAAAACTTAAGTTACTATATTTTTAGTAAACAGTGCTTCTAATTCTTTATAAACATTTACTGATTTGTTTTTGAAATCTTTTTAGGAATAAGAAATGGGGAAAACACTGGAATAATGAATGGCATTAATGAAATTGTAATATATGGCCTGTAAGATTGCAGGTGAATATCTCTTTGAATTTAAAAATTATTAATGCTAGAATTTTTCTTTTTGGTGTGTTGGAAAACATGCATTTAAACACATTTCTGACTTTTGTCTTTTCTGAATTTTTGGTTGAAGTGTTTTTTAGTAAAATTAGACTGAAAGGAAAATGAAGTATAATCTTGTCAATAGTCTCTTTTTATCTGAATTAAGAGAAACATTTTTAAAAATTTAATGATGACTAGATAGTCCCTAACCTTCTAGAAATTTATGATCTGTTTGGGGCAGAGGATAAAGTAAAGCTTCAAACATTATAATTCAAAGCAGAGCAAGCAAATTTCAGTTAAAAAGAAAAAGTAAAGCCAATTGTACAATCTGGATGGATTCTAATTTCTAATC
The DNA here is from genome assembly GCF_002837175.3 of Physeter macrocephalus. Lineage (NCBI taxonomy): Eukaryota > Metazoa > Chordata > Mammalia > Artiodactyla > Physeteridae > Physeter > Physeter macrocephalus. Next base: position 70,096,869 of record NC_041220.1, on the reverse strand, counting down.
CAATTCTCTACCATTGTAAGGTCTTGAAATCTATGATAGTGCTGCTTTTGATAAATACCATATTTGAAGAATGAATATTTTTGCTTTATGTTAATTCTTAGTAATGCATACACAAAGGTATTACAGATAATCTATACTATATATGAATACAGCAAAGAATGGTATAAAAATATATATATATAATTGCATATGTACATATATATATCCACAATTATAATGCCACTTCAAACAAATGGTAGTTTGAAAAAATGAGGTAGAATTATGATGTGAGGCGTAAAAATAAAATTAATATTTTCTTGAGAACCCTGTATTTTTAAGCAGTCTTTGTGACTCCAAAATATTTAGTACTTAGTCTTCAATAAATTTTTAATCTATTCAAAGGACCAAGAATACATATATAGAAAATATAAACCCAAGGCAGTAACAAGAGATGTAGCAAAAGTGTTGCCTAATTAATTTCCAAATGAACAGTCTAGACATTAATTGCTATTTGAATTATCAGGGAAGAGCACTTCAGACAAGGAAGTAAGATGACCGTTTACAGAGGAAGAAAGATTTGAATTAACCTTGAAGGATTTGTGTAGGTAGAGAAGGCAGAAAAGTTCACATTTGTTCCAGGACAGTGGCTCAACTCTTTGTTTTAATCACTTCCAAGCTACAAGTGGGAAAATAATGGGGAATAAATCTACGTCATATCCATTTCTGAGGGGTCTAGTATATTAGACTCACACTTAGCAATCAATATCCAGCAAATATTTCATTGTACTGTTTCTCAAGCTTTTAGGCTTTTGCCCCACCAGACAAATCATTTTACTGAACTTTGTTTTCTAGTTCTGTATTAGGACCTCATGAAATCATTATTTTTAAGAGTATTAGCTTCATGACAGGCAGTATACATGGATAGATTGAAGGAAAGAACAGAATGCTGAACTAATGCAGGAACCACTGAGTGAGGGCACCAACCAGGGCAAGGAACAATGGGTTTCCATCGGAATGGGAAATAGTTGAAAAAGGGCCTCTAACAGGACTTGATTACTAAGGGGAGCTAGATGTGTGGCAGGGAGAATAAGGAAAAGAGGGAGCACCTAGGGATGGTGCCCTGGAATTGAGCTTGAAGAAAAAGTTGGAAATGCTCAGTAGAAAGTAAGAAATATTGGGTTTTGGGGAAAAAAAAAAATCACACCTGGACATGAAGACTGGAGAGCCTTCTTAGATAATTGAAACTGTGTTTAAGAGACTGAGGATGAGTTTTCTCCTACTTTAGTACTGGGTATTTTTTCTTGTGGATCAAAATTAACATCTAATTTTAAAATTAGAATTAGCATCCCAACCTCTCATTGGCATATATTCTTATTTTCCAATTCTCTGCCATTTTTGATAATATGAAATATACAGAAACTGAAGTACTGTTGGAATAATCTACAGTGGAGGGTGGGTCAGCAGAGAGAATGAGGGAAAAAGGGAGAAGAAGACATATTAGCTTTGGTTTGTAAAATTCTGAAGCTATTAACTTGCTCCAGCTATTTTCATCAGCTTAATTCTTTCAAGAGATGTAGATCTGTAGCTACTGGAGATGTAGTTTTTTTTTTTTCTCCTAAGGTAGTAGGATTTTCATAAGTCGACAAGGGAATAACTGAGAGATGAGGGTCTGTGGGTTCTTGTGAACCATTGTGTCTGGAAATAAAGTGTTAAATAATGATGTGAATGATGATATTGGATGTTTTGAAAGGAATGGTTCAAATAGTAACTACTTAAGTCTTAAATAAACTAGGGAAAGAGTATAAGTAAAGATATGATACAGAAATTTTTGGCTATTTTCTACAACTGTTTGTAAGATTGACGATCCAACAGAACCTTAGGATGAGTGTTTAGTTTAAAAGAATGTGGGCTTCCCTGGTGGCGCAGTGGTTGCGCGTCCGCCTGCCGATGCAGGGCAACCGGGTTCGCGCCCCGGTTTGGGACGTTCCCACTTGCCGCGGGCCGGCGCCATGGCCGCTGAGCCTGCGCGTCCGGAGCCTGCGCTTCGCAACGGGAGAGGCCACAACAGTGTGAGGCCCGCGTACCACAAAAAAAAAAATTAAAAAAAATAAATAAATAAAAGAATGTGAACAGGTACTGAATAAAATAATGAATATTGAGTGGGACTTTTTTTAAGAGTAGAAGTTTTCTAGTAGGTTTTTTTTTTTTTTTTTTTTTTTGTGGTATGCGGGCCTCCCTCTGCTGCGGCCTCTCCCGTTGCGGAGCACAGGCTCCGGACGCGCAGGCCCAGCGGCCATGGCTCACGGGCCCAGCCGCTCCGCGGCATGTGGGATCCTCCCGGACCGGGGCGCGAACCCGGTTCCCCTGCATCGGCAGGCGGACGCGCAACCACTGCGCCACCAGGGAAGCCCTCTAGTAGTTTTATAGACGTAGTTGGAATCATACATATTCAAAGAGGACAGCAGTGATATGATAACTGTTCTAGTCCTTTCCTAATCCTAAAATTTTGAATATAGTCATCAGTTATGTGCCTTATTTTTTAAATATCGGACCATAATTCATAAATTATACTATTTGTAAATTGATGTATTTTCAGCAAATCTTTGTAGGAATGATACACATTCACTAACAGAAAGCATTTAGATTCGACCAACTTGTTCAGTGGCTTAGGAAATAACTAAAACTTATCCCATACCTTCAATGTGTCAGCTATGTTGCATTCATTTTTCACTATCGTCCTCATAAAAAGTAAATTCTCCATTATGCACATAGGATGTTAAAAAAAGGCTAAACAGCTGGCAAGCAGTAAAGTTTAAACTCAGTTTGATGAAACCAAAGTTTTCATTTACATTACACTGGAGTTAGTGACTTGTAAAGATATAATCTACCAAGAAGTAAATTCTTGGGGCATTGAGGGCACTGAGAGTTTATGTGCATGTTTTTGTGTGTATATTATTTATATATTTTAACCTGCAGTATTGGCTTGTGCTTTCCAAGGAAGGACCTCCTTAGAGATAGGGATTATGGCAGTATGGTCACCCACCTGGGACAGTGACAGCTGCTGCAGCTGAATCCAGCCCTTGTCATCATTAATGACCTGCATTTGACACTTTATCCCAGCCATCCTTGTTTAGTATACAATGTATTGCATTAGAATAATTACTACCTGTCATCCTCTATTTCACAGGGAGCTCTTAGTCATCTCAGACATGTAATATACCAAACCCTTCTTAGCTCCTGTGTTCTCATCCTGTTTCTGGATACCTGTGTCCTCTGTCTTTCCTTTTTTCTCATGATATTCAAAAATATTTTATACCTAAATTAAAGCATTTTCATTCTGTCACTCATATGGAAAGGATTCATCTCCTTAGTTTTTAAATACTAGCCAGACATTTATTAAGGGATAATATCTTCTGAACATAAAGCATGGCCAACAGATTTAGAGTCTCTATTCGTCCTGCTAAAAATACTGGAGAGCTAGAATAGAAATCAGAGAAAAGGATAGTAGTGCTGACTCAGAGAAAGGATGATGACCAAATCCAAAGGGTATAAATCACATACAGAAGGTATTATAATGCCTTTATTAAAAACTTTTTTAAATTTAAAGATCTGAGTTACTTCCAAGGACAATTTCCTCTCTTCATTCCTCCCTCCCTCCCTCTCTCCTTCCTTTCGTTTTTGCATTTAGTTTAAGGGAGACATAGGGGATTCACTAAATTACTGAAATGGAAAGGACCTCCATCATGATTTTAAGTCATCATAATATTATTACATATTTATTTGAATGGGTTGAGAAATTCCTTTGTTGCAGAGATTGAAGACTGGGACTTTCTATTTAAAACTTGTATTATCTTTGTTTTGCTTAAAACTCATAGGCATCTGTTTTGGTTTATCTTACTTAGGAGAGTTAATCTAAAATGTGCTTCTGAATTTTTTTGTGTATCTTAATTTGACACTTCAAGAAAACAAAATGTCATGCCTGAAATTTGGAATAACACATGCCTTGTATTCATTATGTAATTTACCCCAGCTTTATTGTCAAAAGACCAGGTTCACTTATCAGCTTTTGAATTTACCAACTGATTGGCCCCAAGCAAATTGTATAACCTCTCGAAATCTTTTTTTTAAACAGGATTTTTCAACTGAGGCTTTTTATCTGAACCAGAGAACAGAGAAGGTAATTTAAGGAATTATTTTCTCATTCTCCCAAGGATGCTACACAACTAGCGTAAAGCTTGGGTGAGAAGTTACCTTCTCATATACAATGGATGCCTCCAAAGGTCTTAAGACACTCATAGAACCCCTGTTGAGAAAGGCTAATGAGGATTAATAAAATTCCACTATACCTATTTTTGCCACTATTTTTCTCATTAACTGAGAAAAAGCTTTGGTTTTGTAAGCTAGAGGTGAATGCCATCAACTAGCAATTTATTTTCTTTAGCTCCCAGATTATCTCTCAATGAAGAGGAGATTTCTCTGAAGCTAAAATTAATTTATCAAATATGTACCTTCTGGATAAAGTATAACTTTATAGCAATAATGAATAGAGAGGACAGGACAGAAATCTGTTTTTAGATGGGCTTATTCACATATATATTTGTGATATTAAGTTTATGTATACATTATATTAAGTTTGGAAAGCAAACTTTTTTAGAGTATTGTAATGTTGACTGACAAGAGACTTAACAGTAGATAGTAATTATTGTTCATGCCTATACATATTTGCAATAAGTTGTATCATCACTCAAAAGTGACCTTGTTAGGTGAGGGGGAGAGCAAGAGACATACAGTGCCTCTTAAGAGCACGTGGAGTGATGCGTATCAGGAGAAGACACTAAAGATTTATTGTCTGTGGCAAAGGAAACACAGATCTCTGCTTGTGCAATAAGTGTTTTTGACATCGCCCACAGTAAAAGGTGATTGGAAGCTGTAGGTTAGAAAATGTTCTCCTGGAGCAAAATAATAAACATTTTTATGTTGTTGTTTGTATTTTGAGCTTGTCTTGCTATGTAGTCCCTGTAGCACTTAAAACATGAATGATGGTCATGCCAAACAAATCCCTGTTGTAAATAGGACCCTGCTACCCACATAATCAGATTTACCTAATTGAACCAATATGCAAGAGCAGATTTGGTTATGAGAAGAGGTAGCAATGCAGAGCAACATAGTTATTATTTCTTCTTCCAGTTTCATATTTTGCTTATGAGCACTCTCTTCCCTATTTACATATGCTAGTTTAAAATAAGACAAATGTGGACAGCCACGTGTAAAAGAAGGAAATTAGAAGATTCTCTAATGCCATGTGCAAAAAAATAAACTCAAAATGGATTAAAGACCTAAATGTAAGACCAGAAACTATAGAACTCCTAGAGGAAAACATAGAACACTCTTTGACATAAACCATAGGAATATTTTTTTGGATCTGTCTCCTAAAACAAAGTAAATAAAAGCAAAAATAAACAAATGGGCCTAATTATATTTAAAAGTTTTTGCACAGCAAAGGGAACCATCGACAAAATGAAAAAGCCTACTGAATGGGAGAAAATATTTGCAAATGATATGACAAATAAGGGGTTAATATCCAACATATATAAACAACTCGTACAACTCAACATCAAAACAAACCCAGACATTCCAATTTAAAAATGGGCAGAAGAACTGAATAGACATTTTTCCAAAGAGGAAATGTAGATGGCCAACAGGCACATGAAAAGATACTCAACATCGCTAATCATCAGAGAAATGCAAATCAAAACCACAATGAGATATCACTTCACACCTGTCAGAATGGCTATCATCAAAAAAGTACACAAATAACAAATGTTGGTGAGAATGTAGAGAAAAGGGAACCCTTGTACACTGTTGGTGGGATGTAAATTAGTGCAGCCACCGTGAAGAACAGTATGGATGTTTCTCAAAAAACTGAAAATGGAACTACCATGTGACCCAGCAATTCCACTCCAGGGTATATATCTGAAAAAACCCAAAAACTAATTCAAAAAAGATACATGCACCCCTGTGTCCATAAAAGCATTGTTTACAATTGCCAAGGTGTGGAAGCAACCTAAGTGTCCATCAACAGATGAATGAATAAAGAAGATGTGGTGTATATATACAATGGAATACTACACAGCCATAAAAAAGAATGAAATTTTGCCCTTTGCAGCAACATGGATGGACTTGGAGGGGTATTATACTAAATGAAATAAGTCAGACAGAGAAAGACAAATCCTGTATGATATCACTTATATGTGGAATCTAAAAAATACAGCAAATTAGCAAATATAACAGAAAAGAAGCAGACTCACAGATATAAAGAACAAACTAGTGGTTACAGTGGGGAGATGGAAGGGGCAATATAGGGGTAAGGGATTAAGAGGTACAAACTACTATGTATAAAATAAGGTACAAGGATATATTGTACAACATAGGGAATATAGCCAACATTTTATAATAACTGTAAAGGGAGTATAACCTTTAAAAATTGTGAATCACTGTATTGTGCATACCTGTAACTTATATAATATTATATGTTGACTATACTTCAATAAAATTTTTTAAATAAAATTAAGAAAAATAAGACAAATGTGAATAATCCACTTAGCCTGAAATTTGGAGAGAGGAGAATAATTCTAACTGGAAGAACTGCTTTACCTTAGGGTAGCTGTTCTCAGTGGTCTTAAGACAGCCTCATCTGGCTGAGAAGTAGGGATTACAATTCAGTTGTTATAGTTGGTTCCCATTTGTTTCTGGCAGAAGAAGTAGGCATCTTACGTACAGAAGAGGCTCATAGCAATTTGGAATATTATCTATGTGAGTATATGAATTTTCACTTTACTGAGAAAAGAGATAAAGCATTGTGCCCTTTTTGTTGTATATGATATCTAAATCCTAAGGTGTTAGGATTAGGACTTTAGTTGATAGGACATAAACTATCTGGTACAGATCTTAAGGTAGCATTAATCATACTAAAAAAGTAAATGCCTTCAAGTAATTAAAAAAACAAAAACAGGGAGGGTTTTGTGCTTACTACCTATTGTCATTCTTTCTAAAATTTTGGACAGTTCATGAGAACTGTAGGAAAGCTGTATTTCCTCTGAAGTTTCCATGGGAACAGAATAGGGCAGCTCACATTCAATGACTGACTGAATGTGGGCTTGACAACTTGAAGCTCCAGAAATCCCCATGGAGTTCGTTGAGGCCTCTGTTGAAACTGCAACACAAAAAAAATTCTCACTTTGCCCAATCCTACTCTCTTCACAGAAATAGGGGTTGTTTCTGAAAGCACTCCTCAATAAACATTTTGCACACAAATATTCAGCTTCGTCTGCTCACAGGGTCACATGACCTAACTGACTTATGATACCTGGGTTCCATTCCTGATTGTACTGTTTACTCTGTGCCCTCAAGCACATTCTTACGCTCTCTAAAACTCATTTTCCTTTTTTTAATATTAAAAAAGAAAATTATTGTATAATATCACTTACCACACAGTGTAACTGAAGATTAAACGAGATAGTAAAGCACATAGCCCAGTAATTGAAACCCAGAAAGTTTTAAATAAATATTTGCTATTGTATACTTATTATATTTCCAAAGTTAGCAGTCTCTGCTTCTCAGTTTCATCCTCACTCTACATTTTACCACTTTATATATTTTGCTCTAGAAGAGAATAAATTTAAATTAAGCTCTAGTTTGTGTAATTCAGATCTTTTTTGACTGCATGGGGCTCCTTCACCCATTCTCCTTCTATCAGAAGTATGATGGCTAAACCTTCTGGACAAGTGCCAAGTGAATGCCACAAAGCCCATCTGAATGGCCATAATGCAAATGGATCTAATGAAAACTGAATATGTTGGTTTCAACTTGTATTGAGGATCTCAAATCGGTGGAGGGTAGGTTTATTAAGACAAAACATAAAATTGCCTCTGTGGCATTATTTTATGTCATATAAATACCCTGCTTCATTTTTGTGAAGATTGTGCGAGTTAATACATGAGTAAAAGCTCGATAAATGTTAACAAATATTTGAGCCATTAATAACAGTACATGGGAAATCAGTGCATTAATTCCAAAGAAATGATGTAAGATGGATGATGATTGATTTAAAAATCTGGAAGCTGAAATTTTGAGGAATATGATTATTCCATATTGAGGTTAACTACTGCTATATAAAGAAACTTTGGGGTATATTCCTAAAAAAGGAATTTCCATATTGGACTTTTGTACATATTACTTAACGTACTAAGTTGTCTTCTCAATCTCCACCTATTTGCCTTCTCATCTTTACCTTCCGTGGGTGATTCTCTGTAGGAGAAATGTGGCGGAGGGCTGGGGGAACCTCACACTCATCATTGAAGTAGCCCTAGTGTGGACAAGTCTGTCTCCACCAAAGCCACTTGAAACTAAGCCCAGATTCATGAGTTAAACAACTCGGGTAATGTTTGAAAAAACAAGAATGATCTGTTTGGAAAACCCTTATGCTTGATTTTACAAAGTTTAAGAATAGAAAATAGTGGTGTTACTAGGCAATTACAAAACAACTCTGTAATTTTAACTGAACTTCTTTACCTTCCTATTGGCAGGAATCACTACTGCAACCTCAAGCCCTAGGGAGAAAACACTGGGCTAAGAAGGAAGGAGAATCAAAGGGGCAGGAGGCTCTGGCAGCAGGGGTGGACATGCTTAATGTATTTAAAAGATTAATAGACTATTGAAATTAAAATTGCCAACACAAAACATGTTGTACTAAACTCACAAATATATGTGTAACAACCGTGCAGGCTACAGCTTAGGCCAATGGCTAGCTTTTATATTGTGACAGACATAGCGTAGGGCTTTTTTAAAATTCTGAAGTCTGAAAGAAATACCTTTAATGTGTCACACAAATTAGAAATATACACTTAAGTACAAGAACTCATGTTCACGTTTTTTTCTCCTAAGTAGTACAGTACATCATTTTTTTGGTGTGGTACCAGAATACAATACTGTAAAAATCTGAACTTTTTTTCCTACTGCAGCAGTTTAAAATGATCATGTGATTTAGTGGTTTTAATGAGTATAACAGTAGTAATTATTCCTATATATAATACAGTATATTAACCGCCATGGATAACAAAGTAGCAATACTTAAGGTAATGTACTTCTTTTTCAGCATTATTCAAATTTTTCTATAGGGACTGAATTGCATATAGAGAGCTTGGCATGAAACTGCAGAAGCATTTTGGATACGCTTAATGGGCTTGAATTGTAGAGCTCTCTTCTCTTTCCTGCTTTTACGTTACTGTTCTGCAGCTCACAAAGATATCCTCCGGAGTAAAATATTCTGTAATTTGTATGAATGGCACTACCCGTGATGTTAGGCTTTCCCAGCCTCTAGCAGGTTTTAATTAACTTGATTCAAACTCAGAAGTGACTGACACTCTGCCTTCAGACTTAGCAAGAGAACTTGCCATTTCGTTCAGTGTTCTTTCCTTCTGGCCGTCTCTGTCTAAATGGGCAGTAGTAATGTTTATAACCAACCTCATGAAAGCTTTGCAAAGAGTTGAAACAGCAAATTCCTTAAAAAAAGGAATGGATAAGGTAGTCATTTATTAGTAAAAACTAGAATAAAATAGTAACCAGGTGTCAAAATATCATTTCTTGTTTTCACTGAAAAGCAATGAAGTATTCAAAAATATTAGGGTGCTTTAAAGACACCAGCACAGTGCTAGGTAGCATGGTGGATGTTCAGGACAAATATTTGGCTCCATAAATACTTAATTGCTCAAGTTGTACTTTGTCAGTGACACAGCCTTTGATGATTTCTTTATTTGTGGTTTAGATAATGAAACAGAAATCTGTTGTTTGAGAATGGCACGATCCAGGCAGTATCTCGATCAGGGTAGATATGAGTTGCAAATTAGAGTTGGAAAAAAGTGGCCCAAATGAGTGGCAGAAAAGTCACTTGCAGGTAGACAATTTTCTGCAAATGTACTATAGTCAGAATTTCAATAAAGATACAACCAAAGGCATATAATCAGAAACTGGCTGCCTTAGCCTCAACTTTTATGGATATTGCAAACAATCTGCCAGAGAGTTTCTTCTTCTGCCTTATTTTGTGCTATTTTAGATGGTTATATGAGATTGGTTTTCAAGGAATTTTTGAGCCAAATCTGAATCTTTTGAGGTTTTCCTATTACTGGTAATTGCCTCATTAAGAAACTGAAATGGGCACTTAGTTTTCTTAATGCTACTGTTGAGGCTATAGTGAGTGATTCCCATTCTTTATAACTGAATTAAAAGATTAATTAAATGTATGGGTGTTTTTAAGCTGTATAAAATTAGGGCTCATTCATTTATTAATTTCTTAAGAATAAAGCAAAAAGAATTATCACTAATACACTTTTCCTTCTTTCTAACAAAGATTAAAATGACAAATGCCTTCAAGTGATTGAATGAATGCAAAGTGAAATTATTCATTACTTGCTAACTTTGTGTCTAGAATTGTGCAAGAAATAGAAAAATAGAAAATATAAAAATAGTTCTTATTCTTGTGTAGTACTAGGTAGGAATGATTATAAGTGCAAAAGTCATTATAATCCAGAGTGTAATAAATAACCAGAGCTTAAAGTGAATTATTTTAAATATTGTGCAATAATTTTTAAATTAATTGCTTTCTGATTGTTTCATGTGTTAGTTTTTTTTCTCCTTCAATATCTTTTAGGTTTAATAAGAGATTTTTATTTCTTTTGCATCATTCTCCAATCCCTGAGACCAACTTGAATACTGTTGAAATATTTCACTATTTCCTTCCATCAGCAATTATGCCTGAACTTTTATGAGGAAATAAATTATCTTCAAAGGAAAAGAAACTTTGATAGAATTAGAAAAATGTGAGAACATTTTGGCTGTTCATTTAGGTTTTAGATGTGTGATTAAGGGGAAAACTTCTTGTGTGGGAATCCTCTAAGCAGGATTTTAAAGTACATTTATCCATAGGTATCTGTTATCCACAGAGGACTGGTTCCAGAACACACCCGCACCCTGCCTGCAGATACCAAAATCTGCAGATGCTCAAGTCCCTTACATAAAATGGCAGTAGTATTTGCATATAGCCTACACACATCTTCCTGCATATTTTAAATCATCTTTAGATTCCTTATTATACCTAATACAATGTAAATGCTATGTAAATAGTTGACAGTGCATGGCAAATTCAAGTTTTGCTTTTTGGAACTTTCTGGAATTTTTTTCGAGTATTTTCAATCTGAGGTTGGTTGAATTTGCCAATGCAGAACCCACAGATACGGAATTGTGGATAGGGAGGGTTGAATGCAATGCTTCCAATTATAGTGCTGATTTAGGAAGGAGAATGGTAAGAGTTTTGAAAGAGAATAGCCAAGGTTTGATGACAGAAGATCTGAAAATAGCGGTTGAATAAGATTGTGTCATTTAAAAATGTATCTGAATAGAGATTGATTAAAAATCCAGTGAAAGGGCTTCCCTGGTGGCGCAGTGGTTGAGAGTCCGCCTGCCGATGCAGGGGGCACGGGTTCGTGCCCCGGCCCGGGAGGATCCCACACGCCGCGGAGCGGCTGGGCCCGTGAGCCATGGCCGCTGAGCCTGCGCGTCCGGAGCCTGTGCTCCGCAACGGGAGAGGCCACAACAGTGAGAGGCCCGCGTACCGCAAAAAAAAAAAAAAAAAAAAAAAAAAAATCCAGTGAAAAAGAATGCACCTACGACTAAATAACTAGGTCATTTGTAGTACGTGTTTAAGAGCTATGATTGAAACAACTGAACTCCTGGGACTTCCCTGGCGGTCCAGTGGTTAAGACTCCACGCTCCCAATGCAGGGGGCACGGTTCGATCCTTGGTTGGGGAACTAAGATCCCGCATGTAGCAGGATGCAGCCAAAAAAAGAAAGAAAGAAAGAAACAACTGAACTCCTTTAAAGAGAAGCATCATAGTGATACTGGCAATGATGTGGTCAACTCCCTACATTTAGGACTGTGAATAACATCTTAATATTAGAATATGTGACCTGTAATCAGGTTGTACATATGTCAAATCCTGATAAATCCCATTTTCTTACGACTTTAGAATGGGATCAGAGTTCTTGGTGCTTTTTTCTCCGAACAGGAATTTATCGTTTAAGAAGATAGATCCTACTGGAAGCTAAGTCATCTCCTGAGAGTACATTAACTCAAATGTCACTCTTCAACATGGCTCTACAATAGCTAGACAGCAATAGAAATGCACTACATATTAATGCAGTGAACGTGAAATAGTAAATGTTCCTTCCAAAAACAAGTAGCCAATGTACACACAGTTGGGCACAGCATTCTCATTCTAAGTCACCTTAGATTCCTGTCCTTTGATTGAATTGTAAACATCTTAAACTTTCTTCATATTACATTACATTCTGCAGCCAGGAGAAATAAGACTTTCTTCCCACTTGATGTCACATACCTTAGGCACCCAAGCATACGTGTCAATGTGCTGTCTTGCTCTTTGGTTTCTACTTTGCTTCCTCATATTCGTGTTTGACCCAGCCTTCACCCAAGTTGCTGCTCCTTCTGGCATTTACCCCAGTTTTAGGTTCTCTTTTTTCCAGTCCAGCTGGCCTTTGAGCTTCTCTTTTCATGTTCAGTATTTCTCCCTAGACAATGTGCCCGCAACTCCTTGTCACTACTTCATTTTTACATTTGTGGTCCATGATGTGCCACCACAGGTTATGTATAATTTCAGGACTGCTGTTTCTAGTTGAGTAAATTATGTTCTGCATACAGGTGGAAACCGAGGGACTAATGGGGGCAGTCCCTGAAATCCCGCCCACTTTGTGCTGCCAAGCTGAGTCTTGAGGAAAGGGTGCTTGTTTTGATTGACCAATGTAGTGGCTTTTTTTTTTTTTTTAAAAAAAAGGAACAAACAGTTTTTAATATCTCCACGTTGGTGGAGGGCATGCATTTTAATTTTAGGAGCATGTTACAAACCTGTCATTCTTAGCAATGACCAGCACTATTTCGTTGTTTTCTAAATAGAACATCTGGAGTCAATCCTCCGAAAGCACACAAGATCTCACTCCGAAGATCTCACTCTGATAACTATGTCTCCTTCATGAAAGAACCCCTGAATAGATAGATATTTCTTTGGTTTGGAACTTGACTAATGGAGACTTTTTTTTTTTTTTTTTTGGCTCCAATATCTGCTCTGAAGTTTTATTTAAAGCAATCCTATACACCAGTCTATTTGCCAGTTCATCTCTGTTAGACAGAAACAGTGGTAGGAACACATGGCACTTATTAGTGTTCATCATGAGTGAGGCATTGAACTTCATGGGCATGCTCATAGCCCTCCCACTGACTCCATGAAGCTGTGATGTTGTCCACAATTTACAAATGAGGAAAATAAAGTGGAAAAGATACATTGCTCCAAGTCAAATGACTCAAATGGTAGATTTGGTTTTCAAAGATGGAAAGAGACTACATGCTCCTTTCATCTTATTCAAAAGCACTGACAGTCATTTACTGATACTGTTTGTCACAGAAATTCTGTTTTACTGTTTTTTCATAACACACTTTTCATGTGCCACAGTTCATATCTGAGAGAAAACTCAATATTACCAGCTATTTAGTTTCTTTAGGTACTTTGATTCAATGGTAAGATTACAATTTAGAAAAAGTTAACTTTAATTTGTGGATGTATGTGTGTGTGTGTGTGTGTGTGTGTGTGTGTAATAAGGTGGGATAAAATATGTAAATAACTAAGGTGGTAAAGTTTTCTTTTAACTCTTTACTATAAAACAAACGTACTTATTAAACAAAAATTGTAAACGTTTCAGGACAGAGAAGAAAAAAGTATCTTCTTGTATGTATCACACGAACCAAAGCTATTGGAGAAAGTGTTGCGTTGGCCAAAAAGTTCATCTGGGTTTTCGTAAGATAGTATGGAAAAAACCCAGATGAACTTTTTGGCCAACCCAATATTACCTCAAAATTTTTCTGGGGCTTCCCTGGTGGCGCAGTGGTTGCGCGTCCGCCTGCCGATGCAGGGGA
>NC_041220.1:70046174-70082605 GCF_002837175.3 Physeter macrocephalus | reverse complement strand
GGATCCCACGTGCCGCGGGGCGGCTGGGCCCGTGAGCCATGGCCGCTGAGCCTGCGCGTCCGGAGCCTGTGCTCCGCAACGGGAGAGGCCACAACAGAGGGAGGCCCGCATACCACAAAAAAAAAAAAAATTTTTCTGAACCTGTTTTTTTAAATATAGATGAACTCACACTATATAAATACTAATTTCTGTCCTGCTTTAAAATTGTATCATTATTGTTTTTTATATTGTTACATAGTTTATATGCTAATATTCACATAACATTTTACTAAGCATTTTACTGTGGTCAATGTAGGAATCCCTGTGTTTGTATATTTAATGATTTTTCATGATGGGAAGGGCAGCATTATAACTAATGCAGCAATGATTACGTTTATTCCAAGCTGGGTATTTTTGAGGAGAAAATAAATAGGTTTATAATGAAGAACTAGGAAGGAATATCTTTTGCCAAGGAAAATGCATCACTCTTTTATTAAGAATTGTTGTGAGCCATTAAATAATTATACGAGGAAATTCTTTCTGTACTGCTGTTGCAACCCTCCTGGAATGCCTCCTTCACTAATCTTCCTGCTCCCTCTAGACTGAAGACCTTCTTCTCTTCTTGGTGGCATTTTTCATGAAACAAACTTAACTCTAGGGTAGGCACAGGTGTGATTACTAAACACAGTTAATTTTATTAATGTTTTGCTCATATTTAAAATTTACCCAAGTACGAATACTGAAGGCCTTAGTTAATTTACCAAATAATGGATATTTTGTGAGCATTTTAAATTTACAGTATGGTGATATGACTTGGTCTTAAAAAAAAAAGAAGAGAGATAAACTATGGTCAAAGTAACATTATATCAGCAGTTTACAAAAAGTTTGAATGGATATCAGAATACTGTTATTTAATGTGTAAGCACACGTTACACATGAGTGCCTTTATTCACTCCTTTCTTCTTTAATATTCATTCAGTCAACAGTTTTTTACTTTGCACTGAGACAAGTGAACGAGATAGATCAAGTCTCTCTTCTGGTGGAGTTTAGCTCAGGAGACAGAAAACAAATATTTAAAATAGCTATGAAATGTGAAGTTCTTTGAAGAGTGGTATGAATGAGAGTAAATAGGGGAGGCATATTTTCGTATATTAATAGGCACATGATAATTTCAGGTAGTAAGAGCTATAAAGAAGACAAAATGATGTAAGGAAATAGAGAATGGCTGGAAAGAGGGTACAGATACTCAGATGCATATGAATTTGTGAATGCGTTCAGTTGCAGGAATTAGATTATCCTCATTTAGTGTTATTTCTAAGGATATATCACTTATCTAAATACCATCTAAATTAATACATTTGTGGCAAATAAAACAAATTAAATATGCTCGTTTGCTCAAGAATATCTAACGTTGATCTGGGAACAAATAGTGAGCTCTTACAGTTGCAGTTTTAACCTTGCCAATCACAGACTTCCTGTAAGTGCACTGCAGTTATTTGGAACCTTTTCTGGGTTGGCGTTGGCATTCTTTTGCTAGATTACATTTATGCATTAGTACCATCTGTGCCTGCTGTACCTTCTGTGAGTGAGCCCTGGCCAAATGACTGGCATTTATCTGAAAGTGAAGAGAGAGAGAGAGAGAGAGAGAGAGAGAGAGAGGGAGTAAAAGTGAAAGAAAGAGAGAGAGGGAGAATGAGAGAGATCCTAGAGCATTTATTCTACTCACTGTTGGCACAAGTGCAATTTAGGAAAGGATAAAATATTTGCAGCTGGTGTCCCTGACTTCAACCCTTATAAAGTTAAGCCTACTCATTTGCTTTCTCTTAAAAAAAATATATATATATATGAAATAGCTATTTACTTTCAGCCTGTGATATGCAAACGAGGTTAAAACCAAGTATTTAAATAAGGAAATACAACAAAGCACATTTGCAAAATTTTCAAGTTGGGAAAAATTATGTACAATTTGAATATATGAGCACTTCTTCTATGACAGAATATACATAATGTAAGTTTGGTTTTGTTGATTAGATTTGGTAGACTGCTTGAATTGAACTCTATTTTGGTAAATGTGTTGAAATTGAGACTTAAGAATATTACAGTGATATGTAGGAAAAGTATGGAACATATAATCAGTGTACTGAATTTATTCTGTAGAATCTTTCTGAGATTATATCATTTTAAACTGTATGGTATTGCAAAATTGATCAGCAACTTTCATGCCTAAAACACATTTTAGAGCTGTTAATGGAAATAAATAGATAAATAATTGTCTGATCAGTAAAAATAGATGTGGAAGAGTCCCAGCTCATTTACACTATTATCTGTTTTTACCTTATACCTACTTTCAGTGGACTTGGTTATCTGGTTTCCATACCTGTGGCAAATTAGAAGCAGTACAGTAGAATTGGGGGCAGGGGCTGCAAAAGGTGGATATATCACAGTAATGACAGGAAGGAGTTGCAATGAAGAGAATGAGAAAACTGATGGACTCAGACAAACACTGCAATCGGAGTTGTTTAATGTAAGAAGAAGCAGCTTCACATTCCCCAGAATGCCCTAAGGACATTGCTGGACTACATTCTGGTATAATCATCGATATTCATCATTACGAAGCTTTGTCTTGGATATGAGAACATGGGCAGACAACTCAGTGTAGGAAGATAGAAATGTGAGTATGTTATTGAAAAGAGTTCCATCCTAAATGGAAAGTAGATAAAGCTTTAGGATTTAATGTAGTTGATCCACGCCTATCCTTACATACTAGTTTGTATTGTGCAGGTGCTAAAGATCTGAGTTCATTTTCTATGGTCATAAATATGTAAGGTCTCTCTCATATAAGTTCCTTTTGAAAATTTTATAATTCTTTTCATAATGTTCTTCAGATTTAATTTATAAGGTATTTAATTTCTGAATTCTCACTGGATTTAAGTTTCATAAATGTAGGCATTTCCCCTATATTCCCATCCAGTAATATTTCATCATCTCTAATGTAATTTTAAAAGATCTATACATGTATACAAAATAGAGAATTTTATTAGTGCTTTAATGGTGATGATTATGGGTGTTAGAGGTGGACTCTCCTGGGTGTGGAGCTGCTGTTTACTTGCAATGAACTTTTAAGTAAAGGATTTGCCTTCTCCAAGCATCAGTTTCCTCATCTATAAATTCAGGATATTAACACCTGCTGCATAGGAGTGATGATTAAATAACCCCAGTGCTTACAAAGTCCATAGAAAAGCACTTGGTAAATAAGGACTAAATTGTATAATGGTTAGTCATAATTCTCTTTGCTGTTGTTGTCAGAAAACTATTGGTTATATTCATGTGGAATATAGTTGGTTATGGTTCAAATTATATTTTTAAAAGTGATTGTAACTGGTTTCTCTGCTTTACTATTTTATGGATATTTAACCATGTATCAGTTTGGAAAGGTCTTCAGAATCACAGTGGTATTGCAAAGTTAGCACTAGGAGAAAGAAATGCCATAGTAGTTGCTCCGGTCCTAGGCACTGGGTCCTGTCTCATTTGGAGAAACTAGTGGTGGCAGCAACGTGAAGGACAACTAACGAAAACTTTTATTCTTTCATTAACAGTTAGAATCTTTACATTTTTGTCTTTGATGGCCGAGTCTGTGAGCCCAATGGTTGTCACCTATGTCCACCAGATGGTAGGCAAATAGGGGAGAAGGGCCAACTTCAATGGCTGAGGGAACAGAACAGAGGCTGGGGGAAAACCAGCAGCAACTTTGTATCCCAGTCTCAATTATCAGGATAATTGTTCCACTCTGAATTACTTATTCCCAACTATTGCATATAGTCAAGACTTTGTTAGCACTCTGCTGGGATTCAGATAGTAATATATATAAAATTCAATTTTGAGTTAACTTTTGAAATGTCAAATATTTTCTTGGCTATATGACTTGCAAAAATACTAAGCAATAATTATTTTTTTCATGCCATCATTAAAATGAATTGACTATGATGACAGATAAAATAATTATGATAAATATATACATAGATAACCACATATTAGTAATGTATAATAAAAGTGTTATATCTTTTAAAGTAAATTAATAAATATTTTTATTTAAACATATCTTCCATAATATTCCTAACAATTATTACTGGTCTGTGAGAACTTTTTGATTTTTTGTATCTTGAATTCATCTATCACTATAATCTATAAATTATGGTAATAATTCAGTTGATTTTTAAATCCTGTAAATAATAATTCTTTATTGTGGTAAAATATGTATAACATAAGATTTACAGTTTTAACCATTTTTAGGTGTAAAATTCAGTACCATGAAGTACATTGACATTGTTGTGTAGCCATCACCACTGTTCATCTCCAGAACTTTTTCAACACTCCAGACTGAAACTGTGTACCCATTAAACAATAATTCCCCATTCTCTCTTCCCCCTAGCCTCTGGTAACCATT
The DNA here is from genome assembly GCF_002837175.3 of Physeter macrocephalus. Taxonomy (NCBI): domain Eukaryota; kingdom Metazoa; phylum Chordata; class Mammalia; order Artiodactyla; family Physeteridae; genus Physeter; species Physeter macrocephalus. Next base: position 70,078,182 of record NC_041220.1, on the reverse strand, counting down.
ACTTCTTTTTCTGTCTCTATGAAGTTGACTATTTTAGGTACCACATAAAAGTGGAATCATACAATACTTGTCCTTTTTTGTCAGTCTTATTTCACTTAGCAAAGTGTTTTTAAGGTTCATGCATATTGTAGCTTGTATCAAAATGTCATTCTTAAAAAAAAAAGTCATTCTTTTTCAGCCTGAATAATATTCCACTGTATGTATATACCATATTTGTTTATTCATTCATCTGTGGATGGACATTTGGGTTTCTACCTTTTGGCTATTGTGAATAGTGCTGCTGTCAACATGGGTGTACAAATATCTCTTTGACTCTCTACCATCAATTCTTTGGGGTACATATGCAGTGGATCCATATGATAATTCTATTTTTAATTTTTAAAGGAACTGCCATACTATCTTCCACAGTGCACCATTTTACATATCCCTCAGCAATGCATGAGGATTCCAATTTCTCTACCTCCTTGCCAACACTTGCTGTTTTCTGTTTGTTTGATAATAGCTATCCTAAGAGGTGTGAAGTGGGATAATGACAGTTTTGTTTTTTAGCTTCTACTTTTCCACTTATTTTTTCCTGTTTGTAAACAGGTGGTATGTACTTCCAACTCAGGCATTTTGCTTAGCATAAGAATACAAAGGCAAAAGACTTATAAGTTATGGTAACCTCATAGCAGCTTTTCCATATAAGAAACACAGTTGGACTTCTTAGTTCATTTAAAAATATCTACAGACATGTTATGTTTAGCTGTCTCCACATTTGCTGAAATTGATATATTTTAAAAATAAAATAGTTACTTTCACATGCAAGTCTTTACAGATCTTTAAAAATTCTCATTTTCCTTTCTAAGCTTAAAATCAAATCTCTTTTTGCTTCAGTATGGCAACAGTCTCACTCATCTTTGCAGCCACATAACCTAAAACTTCTAGATGGAAGTTGACATGTGGTTTGTAAAATGGTAAGGTTGTAATTACAACCTTCGGACATCAAGTTAGACACACTCCTAGCTCATTGATGACATGGTTTAATAACCTTTTTTTTAATAGACATGATTGAGATTGCTCTGTTTTGGTAACAAATATTCTGGTTAACTAAATCCCCTCAAAAACATGCTCAAGAAAATATGAATGATAAATAGATTATTAATTCTTAAATAAATTGTATTCAAATTCTCATTTTAAAATATTGGTTGAGTTATTCAACACATATCAATCATTGTTAATTCAGCAGACCTTTGTCCATCTTGAAAGTTTTCCAAAACCATAATTTTGAATCAATTTTAAGTCTACAGTTCTCCCAAGGTAAAGAACATAGGACATTGAAGTGATTGTTTAAGAACACACTGATTGTTGGTAAATTGTAAGATCATTTTGTTAGGTAAAATTTGTCTTTTTCTCATAAAAGTGAAAAGTAACCAAAGAAAAATGCTTTAAAATTTCTTCTTGTCTAGATAACAGCTGAAGGATGTTAAATTTTTCTTTGCTCAGTACTGACTTGTTCATGGGCATCACCTCTGTAATAATGCAGCTAAGTGGATAGATGGAAGTTGTTAACACTGGTAGTGCTCACTGGTTGCTGCTAATTAATTTATTCAGTGGCTGATTTGTAAAGATGTTATTTTTAATATTGCTCAGTAAGAAAATGACCCCAAGTCACACAAAGGGAAGGACTCTCTTGATCTAATCCTTTTAAAATCTGGGATGAATTTTGTAGAACCTGAACAATGAGATATCAATGGTGGAAATTCTAAGTCTTGAAGGTTAGTATGATTATAGCAAAGAGATTATATTTTTGTTGATTCTGAGTCTCAATAACTGGTATGATTTGAAATTACTATAAAGTAAAATTTGTGCCTGGATTTCAGATTTTCTTTTTTCTTATTTCCATATGCTCTGTCTTAAACATATGTTAAGTTGTATATTTAAAGCTAGAAGTACCAAAAACCCACATAAAAATATGTTTTCTTCATTATCAAAGGCTTCAATGCCATCATCATTTAGAAAAAAAGAGAAACAGTGAATATAATTTAAGTCTGTAAAACAGACTTTTAATAGCACCATATAGGAGGAACATCTGGTTTTCTTTTTGCAAGGTGCATTGATGTTGTCAGTAGAGACTGAATAAAAATGCTGATATGATTGTCCAGGTTTGGGGTTTGCCAATACAAGCATATTTCATTCATTCAGTCTTCTCTAAGTTCTAAAGATAGGTGTTGACTTTGAAGAAAAAATACAATGATATATATTTAGAATGACCCATCTTCCTCATTTAAATCTAAAAATGTGCTGCTGCAGTTGGATTTTTCTCAGGGATGCCATTCAAACCACACATTACATTGTCATCTCACAAAGTCTTTCTATCTGTGACAGTGGGATGGTAGGTTAGAGTATGACAGCTCAGCACAGCTTTCATTGTGGTGTTGTACGGATGCATGACTACTAGCGCCTCTCTTTTGTTTCAGTTAAAGAGACATTTTCCAGTGGCAAGGTTTTGGAATTGAATTTTCATTGTCATATTTTAAAAGTGTGACAGAGACAACTTAAAGAAAGCAAGCTTTATGAACACCAGATTTTTTGCAGTGGCAAAAGGCAGTTTCTTACCTTTTCCTTTCATGTTCCTGACTCTGAAGAATGTTCTGTTTACCAGTCCTGTCATAGAATGAATACTTTTCTAATAATCTCTTACCAAAGGAAAAATAACTCCAATAATGCATTGTAGATTAAAGACTTTCTCATTAATCTTAAATAAGTAGTAACTGAAATTGATTTATCAAGTCATATTTTATTCTTTTTCTTTTTTTTTTTGCGGTGCGCGGGCCTCTCACTGTTGTGGCCTCTCCCGTTGCGGAGCGGCTCAGCGGCCATGGCTCACGGGCCCAGCCGCTCCGCGGCATGTGGGATCCTCCCAGACCGGGGCACGAACCCGTGTCCCCTGAATCGGCAGGTGGACTCTCAACCACTGCGCCACCAGGGAAGCCCATATTTTATTCTTTTAAAGAATGTTTTCATTCTTTTCAAGCCAAATCTCTACTTGTTGATAAAGAGTTCAGTATCCACTAAATATTAAACTTTCACATTTGTCAGCAAGTGTCATCAATTTTAAGAGGGTTTTAAAAATATGTGTTTTGGGAAATCTGCATGAATTGTGCTGTATTGTTTTCAAATCTAGTAATGTTAGTAATCAGAAAATATAGAATAATTCCTCCTGATACATAATTTGGTCTCTGGAATTTTTATTGACACACGTAGAGATAGTAAGTGGTATGCCACTTGTGTGAAGGAACACCATGTTTCTTCAAATACTGATTTCTTTGACAGGGAATAACAGAGTCATAAAGGAAAATAAACACCCACAAAATCAATTAATTAATTGGGCACTGATTTAATATTTCAGTACTTCATGACATGTTTACATGTGGTTAGGTTACTTGTAATGACCACTTCTTGCTTGTCAAACGTGTTGTATTTAGATCTAACAATAATAATGGACTCAGAATACTTACTTTTATCTTCTCTGCCTGTTGGAGGTTTCAAGCCTGAAGCAGACCTCACTTCCTACCATCTGCTCTCTATTTAAAATTGATATCACGTTCAGTTCCTCCCTGATGCCTACTTGTTTTCCAGCTTAGAACACTTCTATCCTCCAGTTCAGCCATTTCCCTATTATGCCTAGCATTGGGCTGACATATAGGAAAGGAAACCTCTAGGACTGCTTGAATATCCATGTCACAAAATAAGCGAGGAAGACTTTTGCCCTGGAACGATTGCCACTATTGCTTAATTACAAGTCAGTTAGCAAAAACTGAAGTGTAGTTTTATAGTTTTGTGTTTATATGTGTAGGCAAGTGAACCACTGTCTTTTATTTTATAGCTTACTAATCATCGTGTAGTTAGATTGAACTATCTCAATATTCATATGAATATCTATTATCAATATCAGTTATATGTTTTAGAGAGATGTTAGCTGCATAGATCAAATTTAGTATTTCAAACCCAGTAGTTATCATTAATTCAGCAAATATGTTTAAACACAAACTGTAGGGCGAACACTGTCCTAAGCATTTACAAAATGGTAATGAAAAAAACGATCATGGAACTAATAGTCTGGGAAAGAAGATAGAGTTTAAACAAATAATTAAGATTTTTTTGTTAAAAAAATTTTAAAGATTTGTTATATTGCTGAACAAATTTTGCTATCATCTGAATCTAATTATATTTTGTAGTAGGATATTAGGCTAATTATATTATTTTTAATTTAGAAAATCATTTTGTCTTTGAATATCAGTATTTGTTTTTCTGAGCTAACTGAAAATTTATTTCTATATTCACATCCGTCTATCTATATATCTTCCTATCTTTTATTTATCTATTTGTCTATCAATATCTATCTACCTATCTACATATCCATCCATCCGTAAATCATCTATTTGCCCTAACACAAGACCCAATACCTGACTTGTAGATAGACCTGAACTCCAGTTTCTGGATCTGGGATTTATGTTGAATAATTACATGTAGACAATCAAATGGAAATTAAATAATCAAATCCAATCATTTTTAATTGTTTGACTCTTAAATGTACATGTCTTCAGCATTTTTGAGTTCTATGGCCAAAGAAGCAAACTGTCATTTGTATATAGAGGTAACTTATTACACATGAATAAGTAATTAGTATTCTGAAACACTATCACAATCATGTTTGTCTACTTATTTGAATGTATCTATATGCTTATCTGTGTATAAATGTTTAAACTTTGAAAGTTTATTCTTTCCATTTGAGGGAGATTATTTCTCTAGAGATGGTTTAATATTACCTCAATTATTTTAAGAGTCAGTCTTGTTAGTTGAGATGTTATTTAGGCTAGGAATGTCTGTATTGATCAAGGGACAAAATTCATGTTTAGTTTCTTTTCATAGTGTGAAAAGCAAGGGATTTCCATTAAGTGCCATTGTATACTCATTGATAAGTGAAGTGACATCCGGGTCACAGTGGCATCTATCTTTGAAATATAAATCCCTTTGGCTATATATGAAAGGCACGTTCAGATTTGCATGTGCACATAAAAGCAGGGATAGTCTTCATGCTGTTATTGGCCTAATTTTAGTATAAACGATTTAAGGTGCTGCTTGAAGTTTTGTTCTCCTTGGTATAAATTTAGCAGTAAATGTAATCATTTGCCTGCTGCTCTAGCAGTTTAGAATGTAGAAGTGTAATGTGAAGAATTTTAATCCACATTACTTATGTGTTATAGAAAAGCATATATCATCTGATATCATACATCTAAATATTAGTCTGTAATAAATACTCAAAATGAAATCCTGACTTTGGGGATTTGTATGTCATTATTAAATATAAAAATGAGTTCAGCAATTGTTTAAAATTGGTTTTGCCAAATGTAATAAAAATACCTAAAGCATAAATTTGTTGTGCAAAAGTTGAATACATACGTACGTCTTCCATTAGGACTGAATACCTGGAATGAGTTCACTAAATACTTGCTATGCTGAAAGGAAACAGCATCACAGTAACTAATTTTCCATGTAAAGCATTAGGTAGATTTTATATAAAATTTTTTCATTTATAATCTAGAAAGTTATCTATAATTACTCTTCAAAATGAAGCTTTAAAAACTGTACATTTCTTTAAGGTATTTTTAATTGGTATTATCCATCAAGTATTAATTTTAAAACTTAAAGTGAAGTTTTTAATATTTGTTTTTCTTTGAAAGAGGCTGTTAAATGATTGGTCTTAGTCTCAAATTAGCTGGGAATTTAGCTCTCTGACCAATGACCCAAAGAGCTGTGAATACTTTTAAGTAGAGATAGCTAATGAAATCATGTGCAGGCTGAATTCATCAACATGTTTTTAGGTATTAATTTTTTTTTAACCGGGACAACAAACACTGTTTTAGAGTCCCAAAAGTGAGGATTTAATTCTTAGAAACTAAACTTAGCTAGAGAGAATCATTGCATTCCTAGGATCATATACATTAGCAAAATGTCTCAATAAATGTTTTTCAGTGATAGTGATGTATAAGCATTCAGGGTTTCTCTTTAAATGTGCCTAAAGCAGTTTGATAAGACAAATAAATATCTCAGTGCCTAATTTCCTAGGAAAAAGACAAATGAATTGCATGTAAAAGTTTTGCTCTCTGATGTTCACAACTGAGGTTAAAATTTTAAGTCTAGAAATACTCAAGTGAAAATTAATATTTTCATGCATCATTCTTCCACACTGAGTCAATTAATTTATTCTGTGTATGTCCCACCTGATTGAACAGTAGTGATATAATAAACCTTTCATTTGGATTTGTCTCACATTTATCTAAATACATAATTCAAATATGGATTAATTAATAATTAAATAATTAATATGGAGTAATTATTATTTCAGTTAGCCATTATTTGACATAATGTTTAGAGTTTGGGTTTTTATTCTGATTGTCTGTTGAGTGTGTGTGGGAGAGAGAGACTGAGAGAAAGTTTGTGTGTGTGTGTGTGTGTGTGTGTGTGTGTGTGTTGGCCTTAAGAACTTCGAAGAGTAAATCACTTAACATCTTATCTCAGTCTGCTGTAAAAGAGATGAGAAGGGATCCAGATGTTTACTTTTAGTAACTTGGCTTTTAAAAAAGAATTTATAACAGCTGCTGCTACAAGGCTTTGCATCATAGGCTCTCTGCTTCCTGTCTGACTTCATCTTCCACTTTCTTCATTGCTCAGTCTGCTCCTGCCACACTATCTGGATTACTTGTCTACAGATAAGCCAAAGACGCTTTCACCCCAGCACCTTTGCACTTGTTGATTTCTCTACCAGAATTATTCTTCCCCAGATAGTCATAGTTTTGTTGACCTCCTTATAATCTCTGCTCTATGCCACATGAACATTTTTATAAAATTACAACACCTCCAGCACTGGTCTGCCACACACATGATCATATATACTGACATTCTCTACCCCCTTGCTATGATTCAGAATCACCTTTTTCTTTTGGAATGGATTTTTCATGAGTGGTGCTGTGCACTGGGTAACACATCACACCAATTGTTCTACTATTTGTGATGCCAAGTTTGATCAGAGAAACCATATTGTAAAAGCCTGATTCATCATATTGATTATTATATATTTTTGACATGGTGCACATTAGTCTTTGATACATTTCTTTAGTTTTGGCATAATATGTCCCAGACTCATCTTTTACGTTTTCTGTTTCAAAAGTAGTATAAACCATTCAACTCCAAGGAGCATTAGATGTTTTTAGTAGATAATGGTATTTAGAGAACACATTTGGATACTAGGGGTGCTAATTGTTATTGGGTTTTCATTGCTTCTAAGCATTTTCAGCAGGTAGAACTAGGAAATTCAATAGTTTTGAAAAAATCATGAGTTTATGGTATACTTTTAATTCTGATTTAGCATTAAAGGATCTTAATGCTGAATGTTTTTGAATTTATACTTGCACCCCTTTTCTCTTACATGAAAAATCTTGGTCTTACCAATATTAAAATACTTATTTGCCATATCCTATAATATATATAGCTACAAATTAATAATAAAATAGCATTAGTAAAATTAAGCCTAATGAATTAAATAAAACATTTTTTGCTGGTCTATTTATCCTTAAAATATATTCTGTAGTTGGTATACAAACACAATACTGTGTCAAGTCACTTGAAGTAGTTCTTTTGTCAATGTGGTTATGTATCCAGTTCATTTGTTTCAATTTATTTCCAGTTCTTTTGTCTACTGTATTTTATTTCTATCTGTCCTACCTATTCTTTGTTCTTCTGTTTCTCCTTTTCTGCTCTCTTTTGGATTAATATAGTAATTTTTTGTAATCTATTCCATCCCCTCTATTATCTTTTTAAGCTATACCTCTGTGCTGTTTTTCAGTGGTTGCTCTAGAGATAACAATATGCTTCTTTAACTTTTCACAGTCTACAATAGTATACTAGTTTAAAATAATATATAAATATTACCATGGCCTAACTTCCATTTACCCCTCTATTTCTATGTGCTCTTATTATCATATGTTGTAGTCTACATAAGATATAAATTCAATAATATATTTTTCCTAATTTTGATACTATTTTTGTAATCAATAGTATCATAAAGACATTTTCTTTTATATATTTATATTTCATGTTTATGCACATATTTACTTCTGTTTCTCTGTATTTCTTCCTGCACATCTAGGCTTCCATCTAGTGTCTTTTCATTCAGTTTCAAGAACTTCATTTAGCATTCGTGGTTGTTGAAGCGTGTTGCAGATAAATTATGTCAGGTTTTGCTTGTCTTAAAATGTCTTTATTTTGCTTACCTTCTTGAGTGGTATTTTCTCTGGATATGGAAGTTTAGGTTGACTTTTTTCCTCACCATTTAGCATTTGAGAGAGTTCCACTGTCCTGTATTTTCCATTGTTTCTGATAAAAAGTTGGCTGTCATGCTTACAGTTGTTTTCTCTGTACAGAATATCTTCAGCTGGGGGATGATGAGGGAGAGAGAGGTATACTCTTAGGATTTTCTTTGGCTTTCACAAGTTTTATTATATGTTCCCTGATAAGGTTTTCTATGTATTTATCCTGCTTGAAAGTCATTGTGTTTCTTTGATCTGTAGGTTTATGCCTTTCATCAATTCTAGGAAATTCTTAGCCATTATTTTTTTCAAAATTTTCTTCCCCATTCTTTCTTCTCTCTTCTGGGACACCAATTACTCATGTGACAGACCATTAGATATTGTCCCACTGGTCTCAGATCCTCTTTAGTTATTTCTTTCTTTGTTTTTAAATTTGAACAATTTCTATTCTCCTACCTTCAAGTTCAGTGAGTTTTTCATCTGCTATGTTCAGTATATTTTTACATGAATCAAAAACATTCTTTATATCTGATATTGCATTTTTGTCTCTAGTTTTTCCATTTTGTTCTTATTCAAAGTTTCCGTATTTCTGTGGAAATTCACTATATTTTTATGCATGCTGTCCACCTTTCTCATTAGAACTTTTAACATTTTTATCATAGTTATTTTAAAGTCCTTGTTTATTAATTGTAGATTTGCCTATATTAACTGTATTTTCCATTGATTATGGGTCATATTCTCCTGCTTCTTTGTGTGTACCATAATTTGTGATTTTATGCTGGACACTGTCATAAAAAATAGAGACTAATCTAGATAATATTTACCTCTAGAAAGATGTGTACCCTTCCTCTGTCATGTTGCTAATCTGTGGTTGAGCTGGGTCTTAGTTTGTTGCCATCTTAGTTATTTTTAGTTCACTACTGGTTTCCAAAATTTTGAGAGTAAGATCAGGGATTTTCCTTTAGCAGAGCTCTCTTTCTTTTCCTTTTTCTGTCTCTGTCTCTCTATCCTTTACAACCCACCTATGAGCTTCTTGGTTGCAGGAGAGTTCTCTTTGCTATTCAGCTACCAGAACCATACCTTCCCTGTGCCCACCAACCACCACTTTCTGTACTCTGAGAGACCTGTTTCCATATTGATTTCCTGCCTATAGTCTTTGACTGGCCCTGTTCCTTGCACTCTCAGAAGGCCCCATGAGTCTTGGAGAGCTCTTTCTCAGTTCTCTTCCTCCCAGGTTTCAACAGGCTACTGACATGTGGTTCAAGAAGGTCCTGTGTCCCTCAGGGCTATTTTTCTCATTCCTCTTGCCATTCCCCAAATCTTCAATAGGCTGCTTCCTTTCCCTTAGGGAAGGCCCCATGTGTCTTTGAAAAGGTAATTATTTCACTACCCTCCTGCTTTTCTCCCTAGCCTTCAGTTCACTACATCTTTGGTCTCAAGGAAAATGTCATGTACTATGTAGGGGTCTCTCTCAGCTTTCCTGCTATGTCTCCAGCTTTTGGGAGGGTTTTGCCTTGCACTTAGTGAAGGCAATTTTAGCCTTCATAACTTACTATTATGAAGAATGAGTTCGATGTTTCATTAAATGCCAACTATATGCCTGAATCTCAAAAAAATAAATGTACATAGCTCTTTGCAAAATAAATATTAACAGTATGTATATAGTCACTAACATTTTGCAGATGCCATAAGAGGATGAAGAGGAAAAAAAATCTGAAGGTGAATTTATCAGGCAAACTGAGTACTTCCCTTCATGACATTAACTGAATATCCATATAGTGTGTTGTCTCCACTGTAAGGTGGAGCTTCCGTTAGAAAAAAGTATATGGAACTTATATTTCAGCTCAAAATATTTCAGTTTTTTTTAAAAGCAGAGGATAACACAGATTCTTTTATATATTATATATGTGTATATATATATGTATATATATCTTTATCTTGTGTGTGTATATGTATGTATATATGTATATGTTTGTATATGTATATATTGCTGATAATTGCACATAGTCCTATTATACTGTTAGTATTAAATATGTAAGGACTACTAACTTGTCCTTTTACTAAAAAAAATGAGGTAAACCTTTCAAGAATTTCTGACATTCAGAGAGAGAGAGAGAATAGTAGGTGCCTTCTCTTCACTCTGTACCTCAAGTTGCTACAGGAAATCTTCACTCAAAGAGCCTATTGTGTTCTCAGTCAACATTCTTTCCTGATATTTGTCATTTCCTGGACCTCTTGAATTGTCTTGTGTTTGTTTCCTTGTGTATCTGTGCTTTGTATACAATTTTAAATTTGAATCACTGTTCACTGTTGCACAAAGCATGAAGGTTTAGTAAACTCTTTTTTAAAGTGGAGATATAAATAAATCAGCTATCTGTGTTTGAAAAGTCTAAACCAAAGTGCTGTTCTATGTTTCAGCTTGTCAATGGATATTTATGAGGTGAGCATAATACTATTACAGTTATAGCAGTGAAATATATCCTGTGCAGATAGCTAGTAAAGGAGCTTGCAAATATTAATGCCTGCAGAATTTTAATGCTCAAGAGATGGGAAATGTGGCACTTGCTCTGGCTAATGCTACTCTGGTCACAGTGAAAATGAATTGGCAAAATCAGTTTTCAAATATTGCAACAGAGTTGGGGTCTATATACTTAACCAACAGCAAATATATTGGTTCCTACTGTTGTCTAGTTTTTATCTCTTGGTTTAGTTAACTGAAGAACGGTAACAGCACTGGACATTTTTATTTTGGGCACCCACTTTCCACTCCTACTTATTATGAGACCTAAGAGAAGGTATTGCCAACAATGAAACGTCAATTAACTTCTTACTCTAATAGATACTTGGTGTTGCCTGAAAATCACTTAAGTGGAGTTAAAACTGGCAGGTTCTAATTGTGAGTTTAGCCTTTGTTATGACCAGAGTTCTGTTTGTGATGTATCCTTGGTATATTCTGTTCCTTCTTATACTGATGGAAGGTGAGTAATGGAGTAAAGCCTCTGCTCAGACCTCTGCTCTAAGAGATGGATTGGGATATAAATACATTTATAGTTTATAAAGAATCATATTGTGCTTACTTTTCCTAGCAGTCAAATAAAATGAAGTTAAGCTCTCAGTCTTTAGACCTAGGGGATTTATTCTTGCAGAAGAACTTTTGGGATTTTATGGAATAGTATAGTTTCAGCATGCTTTCATGTATAAGCTTCAAATTCATATTAATTATCTGTGTTAACTTAGTTAAGATTAAATTCAAATTAATCATCATTTGACATCAGCTGTCTGAACAGTACCTCACTAAGTCCTACCGGAATAAGAAAAGACAACAAAGAAGGGAATTAGACATGATATGATCTTTAGTATAAGGTAGAGGTTGAGGTAATACATTTGTTGGAGGGTTTTAAAGGGTTTAGATGAGTGTGGAGTCTTTGTGATTAAGAAAGTTGAGAATTAAGAAATATATATTAGTTTCCATTTACTTATACCTAATCTACCTGTAGAGAAATATTGAGAAAAAATATACAATAAAACTTAAGGATAAAAATAGAGAAATAATCATGGGCCAAAGTTAAGATAGCTACACCAGAAAATGTACACTAAGAGTAGCAATGCTTTTAGAACATGATGTAAATCTGAACTTTTTGAAAGTCAAGACACAAAGAGAAAGGCTGAGTTACATAATTGGCATTATATAATAAAAGGGAAGCACATGAACTTACCAGAAGTGACATGATTTTTCCTAGCTAGATCTGAACTCTCAAAATTGATCCCTTAATATCAACATCCTCAATAGCAATTTTCCAAAATAAAAATTCTCTGTATGTAACCAAAATTCATGTGAGTTCTAGATATGACCAAAAGTTGAAGGGGTAATGCTGTAATGTTGTCATAGACTTATTTAGGAAGGTATTTCCAAAGAAAAGTAAAGAAACCAAGTCCAGGTATATTGACAGTTTACTGGTAATCTGGCTTCACATAAGTATGAATAGCTTGAATAATAGATATCAAACCACGTTTTTAGGGTCAACAAAAACAAAATATTATACTGAAATGCAATTTTAAAGGGTAGTTGAGAGTGCATCTTCTTGGTTTGGATTAGGGGAGGCTTGCATGTGCCTGCTTGCTACATTCTTGTGCACCATTCCAGCCATAGTGGTCCCCGATGCACCTTGTAGAACCCCCAGGACTTCATGGACTATAATATGAAAAAAACCCCACTAACCTAGAGAAATCAATGGCTAGCATTTCACTTAGAACCTCACTTTCAAAGATAGTTTTGCCAACTGATCTGGAGAGAAAGGATTCAAAAATTATTATTGATAAGTGCCTGAGGTATAAATATTCTATGTTGTTGATTGAGTGCAGATATATATGTGTGTGTATATACAAACATATATATATATATATATATATATATATATATACCCTAGACACTGTGCATGTGATGTATGAAAATTAAAGATTTACCTTATATTTTTATTTAAATATAGTTAACTCCAGTATGCACAGGACTTGAGGTAGGCCATGTGTGCACATGTACACACACATGTGTGCATGCATGCACACACACATACACTTTTTTTTCTTTTTTTTTTGCGGTACGCGGGCCCCTCACTGTTGTGGCCTCTCCCGTTGCAGAGCACAGGCTCCGACGCGCAGGCTGAGCGGCCATGGCTCACGGGCCTAGCCGCTCTGCGGCATGTGGGATCTTCCCAGACCGGGGCATGAACCCGTGTCCCCTGCATTGGCAGGCGGACTCTCAACCACTGCGCCACTAGGGAAGCCCACAAATACATTTTTTAAAATAAGATTGCTGATTGCAGCCTGGACAAATACTTGAACAGGCATTTTATGAAAACTCTTAGAATTGTGTACCATAAAAATGAAAATGCTGACTGTGGATTATAAAATTTATTAATCAGTGGCTTCTGCCATACTCACGCATTCTTGAGTAGAACTGCATACACGTGGGTTCATCAGGATATTAACTGTAAAAGACAACTTAGAGACAAGTAAATGAGTTGACCTACGGGAACAATGAATGCTGAAGAACTTTGGTATAGTTGATAGATGGTGGTGATTCCTGAGAGTAGTCAGTTGGTCCCTGTAATGACTTTTAAAAACATAAATATAGATGTTTAGAAAAGACTGCATTTTTGCAGATTGAACTTGGTCTTTGAAAACTTATTTTTAAGCTATCAAATATATAAATATACAGAAAAGATATAAAGTAGAATGTAAGAAATAATATGCAATTCCACTGCTCATAGCATGTTTGGTGTAGTCTCTTAGTCTTGTCTTTTACTCTTTCGATATACATTGCATAATTATAATTACGTATATATACAACTTGGCATTTTTTCACTTATCATTTCCCTACATCTTTAAAAATTTTTTTTAATTTCTATTTTAATGGCTACATAACCGTTAGATTAATCATAATTTAATTATTATCTGATTGTGAGACAGAAATAAATATAAATTTACTGATTCTATTTTTCACATTATAAAAATCCCGTGGTAAACATTTTGAAATCTTTGTCTAGATACTTTACTTTACAGATACTTTGCTGAATTCCCGACATGAAAGTACTGAGTCAAGGAATATAAGCTTTTAAAGACTATTATTAACATATGTTGCTTATATATAGTTTTTGCCAATTTATATTTTCCCTAGCAATGCATGAGAGTTCTCTTCTTGCCACAGAAGCTCACTAATTAGGTAATGTGCTCAATATAAGGTTGCATAAGATGGTTTACATTCGATGGGAGGCAATTTTATTCCTTTTAAACCATAATTTTTATTAGGCAAATAAAATGTCATACCCAGATTACAATACAATGATGTCAATTATTAATATATAAATAATTCTAATATTCTACAACTTATTTAAGTAGGTAAATATTCCAATAGTAATCTTGTTTATAGTTAATTTGCCTGGTTGTTTAATATATTAAGAAGGTAAATTATAACCTGGTCAGTCATTATCTGAATTATAACAATTTTTAAATTAATGTACTTTAAATGTACTTGGCTATAATCTAAAGTCAGTAGTTAAATTCTATTTGTTCTACCTAACTTTAATTTTTTTAATATTTAAGAAATTTTACTCCTAATCTCTATGTCATACAAAATGGATAAATTTTACAATTATTTCATTGCATCCAAGGAATTCTGTACTCCCAAGGCAAAAGAATGGAATACATACATTTTAAACTAATGCAGTCCTAAGGATACTCATTTAATTCAATTTTACATTGACTATATGTTCTTATTGTTGAAATTTATGACCTAGTGACTTATACGGCATGATACCAAATTCAAGTTGGTTGAAATGATTGCCTAATTGAATAAATAATATGAGGATTACCTAAAGCATCACGACAACAGTATACTTTGATTTTACCCATAATTTATATGCATGATTAGAGCATGATTTTAAGTCAAGAAAATTATTTTTAAAATATTTAATTAAAAATTTGAAAATATAGAGAAAATTAATGTTATTTCTCCACATTAATAATTATGCTTTATATTACGTTTTATTATTCCCTAAACACTTATGCCACCTGAATTCAAATTTTTTGAATTATTTTGTAAAATATAAAGCAAACATAATGTTACACATTTGCTTTAACTCTTGCTAGCAGAAATCTTGTGTTCATTTGTTTTAGCATATTACAAGTTTAGTGGTTTATTTTAGAGACTATATAGTCCTGTTACCTGATACTAGTATTAACCTCTATATAGGGAATAAAGTATTAAAATTATGTGTCTATGTATATTTCTGTATATTTAGGTTGCATTGAATGGTTTATTATTAACCTATTCAATTAACTTTTTAAAAATTTTCAGAGCTTGTATTATTTGTAATTAAAGTGAAATAGTCTCAGAAAAATAAACACTATTACTACTAATATTTCCCATTCTGTACCAGCCAATGATGAGTTGTATGCTCAAGTTATTTTACATTGCTTTACTTGTTACCTTGATAACATACCTTTATTGTATAGGCATTGTAAGCACGAGGATATGGCAGACCTGTAAACCCTGTCATATCCCATTTCCTGTGAATAAAAATTGCTCTGTTGTGTTCTGGCCTAGACTGCTTGCCATGATATCAATGGAAGCCTAACATTCTTGACCTTAAACATAATTGGCATTATATTGATGGGTTTTGTAAGATAGTATTAAGCAGTATTCAAAGGACCACAGACTCCTAATCACAGCCACTTGCAACCAGGGTATGTTGCCTTGATTTTAGAATATTCTGGTAAGTGGACGGTAGCAGCTAGCATGAAATAATCCCCTGGGAGTAAGGTACCTGATGGAATACTAAATAAAAATTTCCTTTGGCCAATAGTTTCTTTTTTTCTTGATTATTCTTTATCTATCTTTTCTCTTTAGAACTACTCTTTTCTATTTTCTCTGTATTATCTTCTCTCCTTTTCCACTGTTGTATTTTTCTCCTTTGTAATCTCTTTTTTCCTCTCTCAAATTCATACTTTTTCTATCTCCCCATTTTTAAGGTCTGGCTCCTCCCCCAGTAGAGGTCTAGTCATCACGTATTCATTCTTTTATACATCATCCATCCATCCACTTGTTTCTAAGTGAGTATTTATAACAAGTCTTCTCTATGTTAGACACTGTGCAATGACATCGTAGAGGGGAGATGGATAATAACTATCTGCTTTTTAATTGCAAGTTTACTATGTGCCAGGTACTGTTCTAAGTGCTTTATAGATCTATATTAACAGGCTTAATCTTTATAACAGTCCTAAGAATAGGTCCAATTTTTTAAAATTGTGATTAGTCACTTATTTCATACTTATTTATTTTTTTGTTTGTTTGTTTGTTTTTGGTTGCATTGGGTCTTCATTGCTGCACGTGGGCTTTCTCTAGTTGTGGCGAGCAGGGGCTACTCTTTGTTGTGGTGCACGGGTTTCTCATTGCGGTGGCTTCTCTTGTTGCAGAGCATGGGCTCTAGGCACGCGGGCTTCAGTAGTTGTGGCACGTGGGCTCAGTAGTTGTGGCTCACGGGCTCTAGAGCGCAGGCTCAGTAGTTGTGGTGCATGGGCTTAGTTGCTCTGTGGCATGTGTGATCTTCCCGGACCAGGGATCCAACCTGTGTCCCCTGAATTGGCAGGCAGATTCTTAACCACTGTGCCACCTGGGAAGTCACAAATAGGTCCAGTTTTTAATCCCCATTTTATTGATGAAGAAACCATAAGTTGTTCATGGTCACACGGTTAATAAATAACAGAGCTGGGATACATATTCAGGCTTTGGAGCTCTCAGATTTAACCACTGTTACTTTTCCTTTTAATCTTGAAGCAAACAATTATGGTGTAATGTAGTTTGGCTGTGGTAGAGATGCAATTTGGGGGAAGGAGCCCCATGACTGGGAGAGCTGGGAAAGGCTTAACAGAGGAAGTAACTTTTGAATAGAACTCCTCTAAGTTACCAACTTCTAAATTTCTGTAAAATAAAACATTATCAGATCTTGATAAAAATGAAAAACACTGAGTCCATGATTAGGAGGTGAGGAGATATTTGGTTGTTTTTTTCAATGTGTCTGCTAAAACACGGGGGTGTATATTGCATGTACCAGAGTTTTTGGGTACTTGAATCAACAGACATGCGGCAGCTGATGATTAATACTTAATCTCAAGCTTTGGAAGAGCTGAAGTAAGGACCTCAGGGTCAAAATCAATAGGGCTTTCTTCATTTGAGTTGCTAGATCTTTAATTAAACTACACCAAATGAAATAGAAAATAATTTAGGTCTGGAATAATTTAGGTGTTGAAGTGATTTTGAGAATTCAGGTGAACTATGAATTTCACTTTTTAAACCCTCCAATTGCATAAAATAAATGAATCAGAGTCACCAGATTAATCTGGTGTGTGGAACAGAAATGGTCCGAAAAAGAGCCTTATATCTAAATCTAGTTAATTAGTGATAGAATGCAAATAAAAGTAGAAATTCATGGTAACTTCTTTGCAAAATTATGCAGAAGAGAAAAACCTTTTACTTTTTTGGTCCATAATAAATACACGAGAAAAGATGTCATTAATGCATATCTTTGTTGTCAAAATGTCATTCCTCATATATTTCCTTATATATTTGTTTGATTCTGGAAAATTGCCAGAAGATAATATTTTAATATTCATCACTGTTTTAATATTCATAGTTAAAATCTATTTCTCATTGTATGTATAGTTATACTATCACACTGTCATGGCTTAGAAGGACGTATTTACTGATTTGCCCAAATATTTATTAATTATGTCATTTTCCTGCTCTCTGAAAAAAATTTTTAGAAAAGGGATATATCATGAGAATAACATTTTAAAATGTTTCCTTGGCACATGATGCCAAATGTAGCTAATATGGAGAAGAGCATCTTTTCACTTAATATTCATTCTAAAAATCTTTGAAGGTTCTAGGTAATACAAAAATACAGTCTGAGTACATGACCTATGACCATTGCATTACCAAGGAATTTGTAGCTCATTTTAAGGTAGTCTTCTCCATGCTTTTCTCCCACTTCCTTTTGCACAGGTATTATTTGTAGACATTAGGCACAAACTAAGTAATAAATTTGACAATTATAGTAATAATGTTACCTCCAAAATTATTAGAAGACAGGTAATTTGATGAATATTTGCCTTTTAGGCAAGAGTAAATGTAAACTAGTTTGCTTTTATGCTTTTCTGTTTTTTCATTAATTTCTGAAATTTCCAAATTTGTTGAACAGTCGCTTTTGAGAGGAAAATAGACCAAAATCTTGTTTTTACATTCCAGGCTTTCTTCTCCAACAATATTTGTTGTTCCTTTTGAATGTACCATGTACACTGTATGTACCAGATATTTGAAACAAATGTATTGTTCACATTTAGAGGGAAATAAAGAAAAGTTCTAAAATATGAAGTTAGAGAGCAGATATTATGAGAAATAGAAAAATCTCAATAGGGTGATGATCTGGACCCTAAATTAGAAAGCACTATGCTACCTTTTGGCTTATTAAGGAATCTAGACATGATTTATATAGTACAAGACATCATCAATGTCACACCAAGGAGAGGGAAGAAGGGGATCTTTTATTACTAATTGGAAACTTTATTTTCAACTAATTCTTAGATTATTTATAATTACATATGAAACAATGTGTTTCCACAAGCTTCATTGAACTGCTAAGGAATTGGAATGGCAAACTGTCTTTGGAAATGTGGAATGCAAATAAAGTCACCATTTATAGAGACCACATAATGGTGGTGTGCAGTTGTGAGAAATGATCAACAACAGTGGACAAGATTGCTAATAAATCTCTTGCAAAAGCCTATTATAAAATGGAATCACAAAGAGATGGCATCTCTTCCCTTTTTCCCTGACTTCTTATCCTCAATCTCTTACTTCTTAAATACACTTCTCATGCATACATTTTAGAAGCACCAGTTTTATATCAGTTTTAAAAGCACCAGATTGTATAAATGGGACACTTCCATTTTAATACATTGTAGAAACATACAGGGTTGTGGCTTTGATATTTTTATTGCTCGGATAGTAATGCTATTCTTTAAATAGCAATAACAAAGTTCTGTTTTCCGTAGTGTTTTTTTCACTCTAATTTTACCATACCATTGTGTAGGTGAACTTGCTGTGGAAAAGATCTGAATGAACCATCATGCTTTGACCCAAAGAAAAAAACTTATGACTTCATGTTTCATCCTAACATTGAACTTACCTTGGGTAATCGTTTTTTATATCATAGTAGGAAAACTAGGTGTTCTCATGCTTTTTTAAAATAATTACATCTGTATTTCAATAAGGATTTGTTTCTTTCCTAGGGCCGGTGCATAAACTTCTCTCGAGTTCCCTCTCAGTAAAAGGAAAGCAGGAAGACCAAGAGGTATGAAGATGGTACATCTTCACGATGCCGATTTCCAACCAAAAGAAAACAAAGTGCATTTCAGAAGTTTTTGGAAGAGCAGCTTTATTCCTTTCAGTCAGGAAATGTTTTCTCTGCCTTCTGCTTTGCTTGCATCAAACATTTTCAAACTCTTGTTCTGCCATCTACATGGGAATTGATGAAACTCAATAGTAACACACGATTCAGGACATTAAAAATAAAAAGGAACTTTAATGTACATGCTGTGGTTTATACAAGGAAGTTTTTTTGAATGTGTGAAAGAGAAAAAAGCAAAAACAAAAGCATGAAGATGATATCAAAATAGGGAGCACAAAACAATTGGCCCTGGTGAATCTTTAATGGAGAAAGGAGCATTTTACATGGAAACATGGCACTTGTGTGTTTACATGGCAAGATTGTTAGCCAAAGGCAGAGTATGAAATCTCCCACCAGGCTAAGCAAATAAAGGAGTCTATTGCCTTATAGCTGTGTCAGATCACAAAATCCTTCCAAGTCCCCTACCACGATGTGCCTTCCGGGAAGCTTCTGACTGGAAAATCTTGTCATTCTAACACTGAAAAGTGCACACGTATGACAAAATGTAGACAGGATGCCTCAAGGTATCAGTAGCAAGCAAGATTTTGCCCTTTAGTTTTTGAAGGCACCTTTCTTTCATTATGCACTTGGGAAAAGAAGAAAATTAATAGAGCATTATTCCACAGGAAGACAGCCTCTAACCAGAGATCTTCAGTGGAGCTTAATGGACTCATGATTTGAGAACTTGTCCCTGGGATTGGTAGATTTACCCCTCTTTCTATGTTTAGGGCTTAGTAGTACATAAAGCAGTAATATCTGTAAACATACCTAGGAGTTTGTTTTGCTTTTAATTTAAAGGAAGCAGTAACCACAAAGCTTCCGCTCAGGGTATTTTCTTCCTCCAAGTCTCCAAGGGCTCTTCAGCGTCACAAGCCAGCAACCCTCTTTGCATGAAAATTTCAAAATTTAATTAATATAATTAAAGGCAACAGCAAGCAGCAGCCTGTGAAGATTTTGCTCATCTTTTTTATGCCTTTTGACATTGAATGACCTATTACTATATGCGCATTACTTGGATTTTGAGGGGCACTCTACCTTGGTTGTGATTCAGTAGAGAGAAAAAAAAAAGGCCTCCTCTCATCAATTTATAAATTAAATTTTCAGGAGAGTCTACCACCACAAAACATCGAAAATGTATGTATTATAATTTTTTTAGAAAAACCACCATCGTGTCACGTCAACGATGCCAAATTATGTTAGTGTGAGCGGAAACACTGTGGGGGAGGAAGAAGGCAGCAGCTGATGAAAAAAGCTCAAATGATCTAGTCACTTTCGATACTGTACTTCAGATACGAAATGGATATTCGACTGGAAACCTGACAAAGCGCGCCTGCTTTGATGTGAACTGGTATAGACAATGACCAGTGGCTGGGTCAGTGGGATGTCTCTCTGCGAGCACAAAGGCTTATCAAATGACACTAAAAATAAGTTCAACAACCATCACATTGGAAGGGAGAAGGCGAACATTTCATGTTTGGCGGGCATGTGAGTGCACAAGATGGAAACAGTGATTTGGAGCATCCCAGTATAATTACCCCCATTGCGTGCTTAATGGAAATTTCAAAGGATGGGAGTGATTCTGATGGTTGGTGTCCAGATTTGTTGCACTGCTCCAATAAGCCTTGTTCACACACACACATTTTTATACATAGGTATGTGTATACATATATATCCTCTAGCTTGAATCTTTTGCTCAAGTTTATTTATGTCACTGGCTGGCTGGATCCAAAGTCATGTGTCTACATATTCATAAATAAAATTTTACCCGTGCCTCGGCTACCATTTTTCTTTAAGCCCACATGAACTCACGCCTTGTTTGGTTGAATATTTAATTGTCTTGATTAGTTTCAGGGACAGAATTGTATCCAGTTCCAAAATGTCCATTATGTTCACAAATGGTAGTGTTGGTACTAATTATCCATGTTTGCAAGTGTGACTTGGAAACCAGATATATACCCATTGAGTTCTTTTAGGCCATTGTTCTACATTTGCATCTGGGGCAGGGCCTACTGTGATTTTCTTAAATTGGCACTTAATTTCCAACCAGTGCACACCCCGAATTTAAGAGCCTCAAGGGTGCTACAGAAGCTAAGGCTGCTTCTTTGGTAGTTCCTTTGAATTTGTCTAGTATCATGGCAGTTGTATGATACTTTTATTTTGTACATGAGCAATGTAAGTAGACCTTTGCCCTTAAATGGCAAAATAGCTTTCTGTAGATTGTAATGAAAATGTATTTCCAGTTCTAATACCACTATGAAGAACTCTCAGTGAAGAGGGACAGGCAATGGTCTATGTAAAGACTAAAAAAGTATCATTCATAAAGTTCAAAGACAGACGGAATTTTATTGCACTTAAATATATGAACCAGATCTAGGTTATGATTTTCTCTGATTATACTAACTAGCAAATTGAGAAGAATTTGCTTTAAAGAGTACTGTATTCTCACCAAAGGACTAAATTGAACACCCCTACACTTTTCAACCAGGAAAATGAAAGGTTAAAATAAAGCCATTTCTATAAGTTTAGTAACATTTTATATTTTATATAGAGAAACAGTTCCTGTTTAATTTTTTGGACATAATGTCAGTCAAGATCTACTTTCTGTGAATAAATTAGTTAAGTCTTTATCCATAATCCATTTGTGTTGCATAAGGTTGCAAAAACAATTAAGTGGGAAATGACTCCTAACTTATGTGTCTACTCTGCCTGGAAAGAAAGTTTTGAAGGCATCTATATATATTTCATAACAATGTCTGTTCTTTATGGATTTGATCCATAAATATTTATCTATCTGAAAACTTTGATACTTGGAATGTTTTCCTTAAAGCATTTGGTGCTCCAAGAAAAAACATTTGGTGCTAAGAGTTGCAGCACTGATGCCTTTCCCCAAGTTAATTCTATTTTAAATTTTTGTATTTCCTTCCCAATGAGATGCAGAGTAAAATTTGAGACCCTCCATTAAGTAGGGAGCAGCATCTGTCATCCATGGATAATTACTCTTTTGGCAAAAATATATAAGGTTTAAACCTCCTACATTTTTTAAATTGTTAGAAAAGAAAATGATTTGCTTATATTTTTCCTGAATTTTACTCTAACCACTTTAAATCATAAATTATTCAGTATTTGTTTTTCTAATAAATCCTTACTGGATATAAGATCTGGGTGTCTCTGTGAACTTAACTTTATTATAGAAATATCACTGACCATTGTTTACTGCTCAGAGGCAATTTATTAGGTTATTTTTAAAATTAAAACAGCCTATATTATGGCCAAGAAGGTGTCTAAAATATTTTTTTGATTGATCTGCTTACATATATTGTTTTTCAATCTTAAGAGGGCAAAATATAAATGGGTAACATTTATGAATATTGTAAACATTGTAACTTCCTCTTCTATCACAAAGCCTTGTGGTTACTAGATTTTGTACAGTATCACACTACTTTAGGAAGTTCATTAGTATTTTATTGCTACTGGAAAATTTCGGTGGGTATATGTGCACAGGAGAGAAATATATACATTATTTTAATATGAAAGGAAATACATATTCTAGAAGCAGAGGATAACTCTGGTACATCTGTTGTATGTTTAAGGGAAGAAACAAGCAGGTGAGGCTGGAGAATGTTGTCTATCTGCAGGTGATGAAGTGGGTGCAGCCATGTACTTTAGTCTCAGAGTTAAATTAATATTTCACTTAGTGAATTTCTATGGCTTATTTCTGAGAACACTTCAATTTGGGTATATTTCTACACTTTCTTGTATCTAATTCAGTCAATTTGATAAAAGAAAGGAAAACTTGTTTTCTTTCTCATAACGTAGCAATCCCTGTGCTGGATTTTTTATGCACTTTATTTTTGGGCTCTTCTGCCAAAAGAAAATGCTGATAAGTACACCATGCAAATTTGTATTAAAATGTGCTTGTTCAGATTGCTGTGCAGGAACTATATTAAGGTAAAGTGTCTGTGTGTGTGTGAGAGAGAAAGAGAGAGAGAGAGAGAGAGACATGGAGAGACTGAGAGAGACATGGAGATTGACTCAGAGTAACATGCTACCAATCGTTTTGGCTGACGAATCAGATGATGGAGGGACTAGACCTAGACCTAGCCACAACTAGCTTGATTATTAAAAGAAACACCAGGAAATTAAAAGTAGCTTGTACTCTATTTGCTTAGGTACTTGGGTAACTGGAAAAATAAACTGCCTTTCCACTCCTACTCTTTGTAGTGAACTACAGAGCATGACAGCCTTTGTCTAAGAATGTAACTGGACCAGGAAGGGTCTTGCAAGTCATACATTCAAAGCTTCAGCTGAGTTCCTCCATGCGAAGTGAATCTCAGATCTGAGTTTTGCCATAGAGGCTGGACAAAACTGAATTTCTCTGCATAAAACAAATCTTGGAGGGATTCTCCACTCACCCCACCCACCCGAAATTGAAGGGAAATAAAATGGAGAAAAAAGACCAGAGAGAGGAGGGCTGAGCAACATTATAGGAGGTAAGAGCATCAATTTAGAATATGACAGAGGAAGTTTTGTGTCTTTAAGAACGGAGATGCCTGCTATTCCATTTTAAATGGCGTTGCATTCCCGCACTGTACACCCTTCCATCTCACAATTTCAGTTGTCTGCTAACTCACATTTTCTGTCACTTAAGGAAGTTGGCTGAATTCAAAAAGAGCAAGATGATCCCTCAAATTAATATAAAAAATAAGCCTCTCTGAAAATTTGCAGAGATATTGAGGATTGGTTGTTCCAAAACTGATGAATGGATTCGAGGTAATAGTATATAGATCTTAAACAGCAAGCTTTCCTCATCTGTTCACTGGTGTTTTCACAGAATAAAAAAATATTTTGAAAGAAAGGAGAGTGATTTTAACCTCAATAAAACTAACATCTACTTCAAATATTGTTCAAGTAGTAATCTTGAACAAGACATCAATAAAACCGATAAACTCTAAAATGTAAGAAATAAAAGGGATCAGATTCTCTAGCTAGATTTCCCCTCAAATACAACATCAAGTACCAATAGGTCTTGAGTTTTTAGGAAAAATTATGAAATTCTATACATTAACTAGGAAGAGTGTTCATGCTGCTCATATTTTATGTTACTTTATGTATCCGTGTGCCTACACGCACACACACACAATCCTTTCTAGGGAAAAATGCTAAAAATGACTCACAATATGAACTTTTGTGTGCTTCACAATCCTAAAGATATCCTTGATTATTATGTGACACAATATGACATCTGAAAATAATGATTTCTCAGCATGTTTATAGATAACGAGGCAAATCACCTGAAAATATTAATAACTTGCACTTATATATCAGTTTATAATTTTCCAAAGTACTTCAACACGTGTTATCCATTGTTTCTTTTTAATAAACAGATACGGGCTGCATGCTATATATTCAGCTCTAATTTGGCCAAAACCTAGGCAAATGTAAGTGTGAAATTGAGGTGTAAGGGAATGGATGGAAGGCAGAAGAGATGGCCTTCTCAGGTTGCTCAGTAAAAAAAAAGTCTTAGAGCACGAATCCTGAGTGGCCCATTGGAAAATAAACCCTGATCACATAAAATGAGATTTAATGCTAAACGAGGCCTGTTTCATATGGGCAACCCTAGATAAACTCTGTACCGCCGAGAGTATCTCATTTTGCTGCCACACTATTTCCCGTGTATATTAACGGCCTTCTTGAGGGAACAAAATACTTTTAAATCATTCTATTTGTTGCAAAACACTACTTTAGTCTAAGTCACAGATAAGTTAAGCCACATAAAAATATAATATCCTCTAAGTGTAAACAAAACAAAACAAAATAACAAAAATGATGAGGTTAAGATTGAGATGTTTCCTAGGAAAAAAAGGAGGTTTTTGTAGGAAATTGTTTTCAGGGCCAGCTGAAGGACATTATGATAGAGATCATTGCTTTAACATAATTTCAGAGGCAGTTAATGTTGAACAAGAAAGGAAAGAAAACCCAAGATAGTGAAAGGATAATTAATTCAGTCTTAGTTTTAATTTCCAAGGATTATATTGGTAAAGTGACCCTTCACAGTGGAAAACTCAACGACTAGATTTATATTTTGCTTTTCTACTTTGTGATAATGAAACTGTTCCAGGTGTTTATTCTATTTTGACATCTGTGTTTCCTCTCCATTTTTCCCACTGACCTACACAAAGCAGGTGAAGAACAGTGCTGTTTAGGGTGAAGGCAGGCCCCGCAAGCCTTCAACCACACCCAGCACCCTGATTTTCTGATAGTCCCTGGAGAACAGCAGAAATGACATGTCTGGGGTGGAGTCCTGGGGGTAGAGGAAGTTAATTGTGCTCAGTAGTCAAAAATGTAAAGACTCCCCCCTCCCAAACCTTTGCCAGATGAGTGCAAACCATGCCTAAGCTTAGGGAGTTCGTTCTGTTGCCAAGAGAAAGGAGCCAAGAACCGACCAAGAAAGTCAGAACTCAGGCAGCAGTTGTACCAGGGATGAAAAACAATGGTAAGAACAAAGCCAGAGAAAGGAAATTGCACATTCATTAGCTTAATTAATGAAGATTGGCCGGTGCCTACCTTGTGCCGGTCTCTGTACTGGGCAATAGGATACTGCAGCAGGAAGGACAAGTTGGTCTCAGCGATCTTATTGGCAAGTGAAGCCAGACCCTGAAAAAGAAGATGCGAGACCAGGAGTCGCATAAAGGAGAAACACAAAGTGCTATAAGGGCTTGTAATGGGAAGGGACTAACCTAGGCTGAATCATTAGGGAAAGCAGTGAAGTTTTTGCTGAGACTGGGAGGATGAACAGTGTTTCCTCCCTCCCTCCCTCCCTCCCTCCCTCCCTGTCTCCCTGTCTGTCTCCCTCCCTCCCTATCTCCCTCCCTCCCTCCCTCCCTCCCTCCCTGTCTCCCTCCCTCCCTCCCTTCCTTCCTTCCCTCCTTCCTCCTTCAGTCCTAATCACTTAGCAACACAAGTAGAACATAAAATGGCAGAGTTTCTGGCACATAATAGGCCCTCAGTGATTATTTGTTAATGAGCTAAAAAATGATTATTCGGACTTCTACCTCCTCCAAAACTGAGTAATCCCATTTCTCCCATGTCCTCCTTATTACAACTAAAAATCCCTGTACCTAACAAACGGCAAAAAACATAGGAAGTCTCTGAAAAGTGGAAAGGAGAAGGCAGGCTGCTTAGAACTTGAGGAAAAACCTGCAGGTGAGTCTCCTGGCTGCCTGTATTGCCTTATCCCAAAGAGGGTACTTCGGGGAGAGACCGACCGGTCATGGGGGACTGACACACCAATTGAGGCTGATCTTGCTCTCTCTCTTCTCTAAGAGTTGTTCCATCCAGTGCTTGACTGCATTGTATTTTCCTTGGCATCTCCAATACCAAAATGCAATGGGCAGAAAGAAGTGTTTAGAGTCCTCCTGTGGGACTGGTAACCGGTACTCTGCTCCACAGCTATTTTCAATTTTTTTATTGTGGTAAAATACACATAAGATAAAATTTACCATCTTAAGCATTTTTAAGTGTATTATTCACTGGTGTTAAATACATTCATAATGCTGTGCTACCATCACCACCATCCATCTCCTAAATCACACAATTAAGCATTTTTGGACTTGCTGCAACATTCAAGTGGTTTGACTACTTTTATCATTTTTACAAATTGACTGATGTGCCATTTCCTTCTTTTTTTCTGATTGTAGCATAAGCTTTCCTCTGCAAAAAAATATAATTAACACATTTGTGTGTGTGTGCGTGAGCATTCTTTTGAACTACTTCAACTTGTTCATTCAGGTTCAACATTAAAAGGCCTCAAGGCCACAGTTACAATGAGATTCACATTTTGGAGGCTACATTAGTATAGTAATGCATTTCATGCTGTTGTTCCATAATTTGCCTAATCAAATGAAATGAGATCAAGCATTACATTGGAAGGGTCCAACCTCCCCATTCATACAGTTATATTTAGCTAATTACATAAGAAATTACTTTTTTCCTAAGGTTTTGTTTGCATTTTTTAAGCTAGTTAGAAGTCAGAATTTAATCAGTATATTTTATTCCTCTCCTAAAATCTAGTGAGACGATTTCCTCTACTGAGTAATGCCAAAATAAATGAGAACAAGGTATGCGGCTTAATTAATTAATCTATAGATACTTACTGATTACTGGCTACACACCAGGCATTTTGTTGGCCACTTATTCACAGCAGTGAAAAAGTCAGAGACATGATCCTCACCTTTCATGAAGCTCCTTATCTCCAGTTTTAATAGTTTTGTATTGCTGCTGTAACAAATTATCATAACTCTCTTGTCTTAAAGAAACACAAATTTATTCTCTTAATGTTTTGGGGAGTCGGAGGTCTGACTACATTCCTTATGGAGGCTAGAGAATCTGTTTCTTTGAGGTTATAGGACTGAGGTGTCTGTTTATTGCTGGCTGTCAGCTGACTGGCATTCCCAGTTACTACAGGCGCCGATCCTTGGCTTGTGGCGCCTTTCCTCCATCTTCAAAGCTAGCAATGGCAAGTCAGATTTTTGTCACTTTGCATCTCTTAACCTACTTTTTGCCATTCTCTTCCTTTTTTAAAAAAAATTTATTTATTTATTTATTTTTGTCTGCGTTGGGTCTTCGTTGCTGCGCACTGGTTTTCTCTAGTTGCGGAGGGCGGGGGGCTACTCCTTGTTTCGGTGCATGGGCTTCTCATTGCGGTGGCTTCTCTTGCTGCGGAGCACGGGCTCTAGGTGCATGGGCTTCACTAGTTGTGGCACACGGGGTCAGTAGTTGTGGCACAGGGGCTTAGTTGCTCCGTGGCATGTGGGATCTTCCCGGACCAGGGATCGAACCCGTGTCCCCTGCATTGGCAGGCGGATTCTTAACCACTGCGCCACCAGGGAAGTCCCTCTTTTCCACTTTCAATGAGTGATTAGACTGGGCCACCTAGATAATCCAAAATAATCTCATTTCAAGGGCCTAAACCTTAAATAATATCTGCAAAATTTTTTTTGACAAGTAAGGCATCATATTCACAGGTCCCAGATATCTGTGGGTGAGGAGAGCATTATTCTGCCTCCCTCAGTAATGTAGAGAATGAATTTAAGAATTAGGCCTGTGAAAATATCTTCTTGAAATAATTTTATTTCGAGTAACAGTTTAAATTCATATCATATGCTTTGAGAATGGAACTAAATTAAAAATTACAGGGGCTTCCCTGGTGGCGCAGTGGTTGAGAGTCCGCCTGACGATGCAGAGGACATGGGTTTGTGCCCCAGTCCAGGAAGATCCCACATGTCGTGGAGCGGCTGGGCCCGTGAGCCATGGCTGCTGAGCCTGCGCGTCCGGAGCCTGTGCTCCGCAACTGGAGAGGCCACAACAGTGAGAAGCCCGCGTACTGCAAAAAAAAAAAAAAAAGAAAAAAATTACACTAATTCTCCTAATGCCATTTAAAATTTTCTGTTAGTTTTAATTTCAGATAAAGCCAATTTATTGAAACCCATGTGGAAAAATTGTGTTTTTCCTCATCCCAACTGAGATCTCTTTTCTAACAATTTTGAATATTTATTTATTTATTTATTTTGGCTGTGCCGGGTCTCAATTGTGGCATGTGGGACCTTAGTTGCAGCATGCTTAGTTGGGGCATGCAAGATCTTTAGCTGCAGCATGCGGACTCTTAGTTATGGCATGTAGGCTTCTTAGTTGTGGCATGCATGTAGGATCTAGTTCCCCCACCAAGGATCGAACCTGGGACCACTGCATTGGGAGCGTGGAGTCTTACCCACTGAACCACCAGGGAAGTCCCATCTTTTCTAAAACTTTTGAAAAGCTCAACATTCTCAGATTCTTCGTCTATAGTCAACTGGCCACACCTACCATACAAATTCCTAGTTCTAAATTATAGCTTTCAATTTTCGCATTACAAGTCTAAAGGACACCGCTGGAGGATATTGACTCAATCGCCAATTGGCACCATATATACAAATAAATACATATACACACACATATATATATATGCACATACCTATGCACAAGTTTCCAGTATCGTATATAGCTCTATTGCAATTGAGAATAAATAACTCTTCAAGAAGGCAATTTTGATATCTGACATAAAATCCTTAACATGAGCACTCTCTAGACTCAAATAGGTTTGCTTTATGTTTCCTAAAAAACAAAAATAATCAGAGGTATGAACAAATATACAGCCATATGATTGAATACTATAGAACTACAAATAATAATAAAATATTGGAACCTGACTAAATAACAATAATAGGGTATTGGTAAAATAAATTCTGGTACATATGATATATTGAAGTATACTTGATCAAATGGGAAATGTACATGCCAACAAATATATATTATATATATATATATATATACTTGTTGAAAAACACTAGGTTATAAAATGTAGGTACACTATGATTTTCATCATAAAAACAATTAAAATCACAAAATAGAAATAAATGCAAATAAAAACTTAGAAATATAAAATTTAGATATTGAAATAGATGTACACAAAAAGGTTGAGTTGAACATGCAAATTCTTGGGCCCCGCTCCTGACCTACTGAAACAGAAATAGAAATTCTGAAGGTGGGACCCAGCAATCTGTATTTTAACAAGCCCTCCCAGAGATTTTGGATATATGCAGAATTTGAGAATCAGTACCTTGTTTTGGGTGGTAGTTACACAGGTTCAATAAATTATCAATAAAACTAATGTTTAGAAACTTTTATTTTATTAACTTATACTCATTTATTTTAAGCCAAAAGATTCACTGTCACCTCCCCCCCAAATACAATGACTTAAATTTGTGTATGAAAATAAAAATAACAAAAATAAAACCCACCAATCAATATAAATGCCACAAGAACATAAAAATTACCAAAGAATATATAAAGTTTTGTAAGGAAATCACAAGTGATAACAGAAGAGTAGATTTCCAGGAAGCACCTGAAGTTAAAATAATGTGATGCTCTATGACTGGTTTAAATACTCAAACTTGAAGAAAAGTTAAATGGTTAAATATTTTGGAAATATTTATTGCTTAGTCTGTGATATGAGGTTAATATATAAAAGAAAACAATGCAAGTCAGTTTTAATTAATTGGACAGAATTCTGTATAATATTTAATGCTCTTGAGAGAAGGAGATATCAAAGACCTCTTAAAACAGAGGTTTCTTCAATATCCTGCTCAAGGTTTTAGCTTTAAAGCCAGGATTATTTGTATGGAACAGGGGCCGTCTTTATATTCAGATAATCTAGTCAATTACTGGACAAGTGCTAAGAGCTGTCCTGCATTATAGACAAAATATGAACTCTAATGTAATCCATCATACTTAATATATATTTGTACAAGTCCCTGAATGCCTATTTGCAGGATAAAATGTAGCAGTCCTGAATGTATTGAAACATTTAAGGAGCAGTGTTGTTAAAGTGGGAGTCAGTGTCATACCATTCTAGGAGGATATTTAAAAATCCTTTGAAGTGGGCTTCCCTGGTGGCGCAGTGGTTGGGGGTCCGCCTGCCGGTGCAGGGGATGCGGGTTCATGCCCCAGTCCAGGAGGGTCCTGCATGCCACGGAGCGGCTGGGCCCGTGGGCCGTGGCCACTGGGCTTGCGCGTCCGGAGCCTGTGCTCCGCAACGGGAGGGACCGCAACGGTGAGAGGCCTGTGTACCGCAAAAAAAAAAAAAAAAAAAAACAAACAAAAAAACAATCCTTTGAAGTCTTTATGGGCAATTTTTTTTTAACATCTTTATTGGAGTATAATTGCTTTACAGTGGTGTGTTAGTTTCTGCTTTACAACAAAGTGAATCAGTTATACATATACATATGTTCCCATATCTCCTCCCTCTTGCGTCTCCCTCCCTCCCACCGTCCCTATCCCACCCCTCTAGGTGGTCACAAAGCACCGAGCTGATCTCCCTGTGCCATGCGGCTGCTTCCCACAAGCTATCCACCTTACATTTGGTAGTGTATATATGTCCATGCCACTCGCTCACTTTGTCACAGCTTACCCTTCCCCCTCCCCATATCCTCAAGCCCATGCTCTAGTACGTCTGTGTCTTTATTCCTGTCCTACCCCTAGGCTCTTCAGGACTTTTTTTTTTTTAGATTCCATATATATGTGTTGGCATATGGTATTTATTTTTCTCCTTCTGACTTACTTCACTCTGTGTGACAGACTCTAGGTCCATCAATCTCACTACAAATAACTCAATTTCGTTTCTTTTTATGGCTGAGTAATATTCCATTGTATATATGTGCCACATCTTCTTTATCCATTTATCTGTTGATGGACAATTAGGTTGCTTCCATGTCCTGGCTATTGTAAACAGAGCTGCAATGAACATTTTGGTACATGACTCTTTTTGAATTATGGTTTTCTCAGGGTATATGCCCAGTAGTGGGATCCTGGGTCGTATGGTAGTTCTATTTGTAGTTTTTAAAGGAACCTCCATACTGTTCTCCAAAGTGGCTGTATCAGTTTACATTCCCACCAACAGTGCAAGAGTGTTCCCTTTTCTCCACACCCTCTCCAGCATGTATTGTTTCTAAATTTTTTGATGATGGCCATTCTGATCGGTGTCAGATGATATCTCATTGTAGTTTTGATTTGCATTTCTCTAATGATTAATGATGTTGAGCATTCTTTCATGTGTTTGTT
>NC_041220.1:70043757-70046069 GCF_002837175.3 Physeter macrocephalus | reverse complement strand
TTTCCATTTCTCTAGGAGGTGGGTCAAAAAGGATCTGGCTGTGATTTATGTCATAGAGTGTTCTGCTTATGTTTTCCTCTAAGAGTTTTACAGTGTCTGACCTTACATTTAGGTCTTTAATCCATTTTGAATTTATTTTTGTGTATGGTGTTAGGGAGTGTTCAAATTTCATACGTTTACATGTGCCTGTCCAGTTTTCCCAGCACCACTTATTGACGAGGCTGTCTTTTCTCCACTGTATATTCTTGCCTCCTTTATCAAAGATAAGGTGACTATATGTGTGTGGGTTTATCTCTGGGCTTTCTATCCTGTTCTAAGAGTGGTGAGAGTGGGCAACCTTGTCTTGTTCCTGATCTAGTGGAAATGGTTTCAGTTTTTCACCATTGAGGACGATGTTGGCTGTGGCTTTGTCATATATGGCCTTTATTATGTTGAGAAAAGTTCCCTCTATGCCTGCTTTCTGCAGGGATTTTTATCATAAATGGGTGTGGAATTTTTCAAAAGCTTTCTCTGAATCTATTGAGATGATCATATGGTTTTTCTCCTTCAGTTTGTTAATATGGTGTATCACGTTGATTGATTTGTGTATATTGAAGAATCCTTGCATTCCTGGAATAAACCCCACTTGATCATGGTGTATGATCCTTTTAATGTGCTGTTGGATTCTCTTAGCTAGTATCTGTTGTGGATTTTTGCATCTATGTTCATCGGTGATATTGGCCTGTAGCTTTCTTTCTTTGTGACGTCCTTGTCTGGTTTTGGTATCAGGGTGATGGTGGCCTTGTAGAATGAGTTTGGGAGTGTTTCTCCCTTTGCTATATTTTGGAAGCGTGTGAGAAGGATAGGTGTTAGCTCTTCTCTAAATGTGTGATAGAATTCGCCTGTGAAGCCATCTGGTCCTGGGCTTTTGTTTGTTGGAAGATTTTTAATCACAGTTTCAATTTCAGTGCTTGTGATTGGTCTGTTCATATTTTCTATTTCTTCCTGGTTCAGTCTCGGCAACTTGTGCATTTCTAAAAATTTGTCCATTTCTTCCAGGTTGTCCATTTTATTGGCATACAGTTGCTTGTAGTAATCTCTCATAATCTTTTGTATTTCTGCAGTGACAGTTGTTACATCTCCTTTTTCCTTTCTAATTCTATTGATTTGAGTCTTCTCCCTTTTATTCTTGATGAGTCTGGCTAATGGTTTATCAATTTTATTTATCTTCTCAAAGAACCAGCTTTTAGTTTTATTGATCTTTGCTATTGTTTCCTTCATTTCTTTTTCATTTATTTCTGATCTGATCTTTATGATTTCTTTCCTTCTGCTAAATTTGGGGTTCTTTTTTTCTTCTTTCTCTAGTTGCTTTAGGTGCAAAGTTAGGTTGTTTATACGAGATGTTTCCTGTTTCTTAAGGTAGGATTGTATTGCTATAAACTTCCCTCTTAGAACTGCTTTTGCTGCATCCCATAGGTTTTGGGTCGTCGTGTCTCCATTGTCATTTGTTTCTAAGTATTTTTTGATTTCCTCTTTGATTTCTTCAGTGATCACTTCGTTATTAAGTAGTGTATTGTTTAGCCTCCATGTGTTTGTATTTTTTACAGATCTTTTCCTGTAATTGATATCTAGTCTCATAGCGTTGTGGTCAGAAAAGATACTTGATATGATTTCAATTTTCTTAAATTTGCCAAGGCTAGATTTGTGACCCAATATATGATCTATCCTGGAGAATGTTCCATGAGCACTTGAGAAAAATGTGTATTCTGTTGTTTTTGGATGGAATGTCCTATAAATATCAATTAAGTCCATCTTGTGTAATGTATCATTTAAAGCTTGTGTTTCCTTATTTATTTTCATTTTGGATGATCTGTCCATTGGTGAAAGTGGGGTGTTAAAGTCCCCTACTATGATTGTGTTACTGTCGATTTCCCCTTTTATGGCTGTTAGTATTTGCCTTATGTATTGAGGTGCTCCTATGTTGGGTGCATAAATATTTACAATTGTTATATCTTCTTCATGGATCGAACCCTTGATCATTATATAGTGTCCTTCTTTGTCTCTTGTAATAGTTTTTACTTTAAAGTCTATTTTGTCTGATATGAGAATTGCTACTCCAGCTTTCTTCTGATTTCCATTTGCATGGAATATCTTTTTCCATCCCCTCACTTTCAGTCTGTATGTGTCCCTAGGTCTGAAGTGGGTCTCTTGTAGACAGCATATATATGGGTCTCGTTTTTGTATCCATTCAGCCAGTCTGTGTCTTTTGGTGGGAGCATTTAATCCATTTACATTTAAGGTAATTATCAATATGTATGTTCCTATTACCATTT
>NC_041220.1:70035785-70042818 GCF_002837175.3 Physeter macrocephalus | reverse complement strand
CTGTCCCCAGTGGCTAAGGTTGGTTCAGTGGGTTGTGTAGTTTTCGTGGTGGAGGGGACTAGTTCCTGTGTTCTGGTGGATGAGGCTGGATCTTGTCTTTCTGGTGGGCAGGTCCACGTCTGGTGGTGTGTTTTGGGGTGTCTGTAGACTTATTATGATTTTAGGCAGCCTCTGCTAATGGATGGGGCTGTGTTCCCATCTTGCTAGTTGTTTGGCATAGGGTGTCCAGCGCTGTTGCTTGCTGGTCGTTGAGTGAAGCTGGGTCTTTGTGTTGAGATGGAGATCTCTGGGAGATTTTAGCCGTTTGATATTACATGGAGCTGGGAGGTCTCTTGTGGACCACTGTACTGAAGTTGGCTCTCCCACCTCAGAGGCACAGCATTGACTCCTGGCTGGAGCACCAAGAGCCTTTCATCCACACGGCTTGAAAAGACATCATAGAGACTTGAGGTGTAAGTCGGGCTCCTCAGTTCTTCATGGCCGGCCAATTAGCTGTTCCTTCCTCCCTTTACTCGCTCTCCAACGTCAGTTGGATAGGGAGAGATCCGAGGGACCCGACGGAGGAGTTGCACTTGCCCCAGGCCGATTTCACCACAGAAACAACCCAAAAATGAAAATTATGAGCAATTTTTTAAAAATTCAAATACTTGGTAACTTTTTATACATCTCCCTGTATCATTATCATTATGATTTTTTTCTTAATGGCAAATTTAATCCACAGGGGGAAAAAACCCACTTTTGAATGGGGTAAAAAAAAAAATCAATGGAAACAATGGATTTTCACAAAACTCATTTATTCTAAATATAGGGTAGCATAAAGAAAATAAGAATCCAACATTATTTGGAGTAGTTCTCTAAGCTAAACAGTTGTAGAAACAGGGAAATTTATGAAGACATATCTCCTGATATAAAAGCAAGGTAAGGAACAGAGTTTTTGATATTAACTGTGGGCAGTGACTTAGGAAATATCCACTAGCATGTACCACTGTCATCTCACAGTCAGCAACAACAAAAACAATTAATAATCTCTCATCTTGATGTCTACATAGCTTGGCATTTCCTATATCCATCAATTCATCAATCAATCATGACATCTAGAAATCATAATCAATTTCCTCCTCTCTTCATTCTCCTATTTCTTACTAGCACTAGTTTTTCCTTTCTCATCTTTGCTACTCCTATTCCTGCCAATTAAATCTTAGGCAGTACTGTTCAACAGAACTCTCTGAGATAATGGAAAACGTCTGTGAATCTGCAGTGTCCAATATGGTAGCCACTAGCCACATGTGGCTATTGAGCCCTTGAAAGATAGCTAGAAAGAGTGAGAAAATAAATTTTCAATTTTATTTATTTTAATTTAATGTAAATCTAATTTACCTACATGCTATGACTAGTGTCTACTATATTGGATAAAACAGATTGAAGGCTTCATAAACTCACCTCATCCATACACACATTTAGTCATTTAAAAATACCTTTTGGGGAAAACCTCCTATGTACCTAGGCATGGGGAAAACCTCCTATGTACCTAGGCATAGTGAAAATTCAAATTCCCAAAGGGTCTAGTGGCAAAGAAAAGAAAATGATAGAGGTATGTGCACCGGGTGCTGTGAGAGAATGGACAAATGCCAACTAGGTGCTGAGAAAAGGCTTCTTGAGGAAGGTGGTGCTTGAAATGAGATTTAATGGGTAAGAGTACAGAGGAAAGAAGAGCAGATAGAGAGGCATGTAAAATGTTAATGAGGTAAAAAAGAGTATGGTCCATTTGGGGGGAAATTATAGAAGTTCAGAGTCGATGAAACCTGAAGTAAGGAAAATGTCATGAGATGAGATTAGAAAGTTAATCAAAGGCCCGAATGTCATGTCTAACCTTTTTTTTTTTTCTATTTTAAGGTACTTAGAACATATTTATTATGTAATGGACTAATTGAGGTTGTTTTGCTTTTTTTTTTTTTTTTTTGCAGTACGTGGGCCTCTCACTGCTGTGGCCTCTCCCCTTGCAGAGCACAGGCTCCGGACGCGCAGGCTCAGTGGTTATGGCTCACGGGCCCAGCCGCTCTGCGGCATGTGGGATCTTCCTGGACTGGGGCATGAACCCGTTTCCCCTGCAATGGCAAACGGACTCTTAACCACTGTGCCACCAGGGAAGCCCTGTTTTGCTTTTTATTTGTTTATTTTTAAGCAAAAGAGAGATATAATTAGATATGCATGTTATAAAAGTTATAAAATGCAAGACGGAGAATGGATTGGAGGGTGCAAAATTTGTAGGGATGTCAGCTGGGAGATTGTTGCCATGATCTTAGCCTGTAATGGCAGTAGGCAGAGAAAGTAAAATGTACTGGAAAAAATATATTGCAGATTTAGAATCAGCAAAATTTGGTGATTGATTACCTGTATGATGCGAAGATAGGGAATCAAGACATCCTATACTCTGACTGGCAAAGTTGGCTCACAAGAGACTGGTGATGTCATTCATTAATGCAGGAAGCTTTGACCTGGGCTAAAAGTCATTTCTAAGATAACTCACATTGTTGGCAGAAGACCTCAGTTCTTTGACATAGGAACCTCTTGTTAGAGCTCCTTGAGTGTCTCCATGGCATAGAAGGTTGTTTTTTTTTTTTTAACATCTTTATTGGAGTATAATTGCTTTACAACGGTGTGTTAGTTTCTGCTTTATAACAAAGTGAATCAGTTATACATATACACATGTTCCCATATCTCTTCCCTCTTGCGTCTCCCTCCCTCCCACCCTCCCTAGCAATGAGAGAGAGAGAGAGAATGCTTTCTATGACTCAGTCTTGGAAGTTGTACACTATCACTTCCACCATATCCTACTTGTTAGAAGGGAGTCACTAAGTCCAGCTCATGCTCAACGTGAGGGTATTTGGCTCCACCTTTAGAAGGAAGGATGTCAAAGAATTTGTGGACATATATATATATATATATTTTTTTTTTTTTTTTTTTTTTTTTTTTTGCGGTACGCGGCCCTCTCAGTGCTGTGGCCTCTCCTGTTGCGGAGCACAGGCTCCGGACGCGCAGGCTCAGCGGCCATGGCTCACGGGCCCAGCCGCTCCGCGGCATGTGGGATCTTCCCGGACCGGGGCACGAACCCGTGTCCCCTGCATCGGTAGGCGGACTCTCAACCACTGCGCCACCAGGGAAGCCCTGTGGACATATTTTAAAACTACCTACACTACTATAAGGGGAAATATGAGCTTATCTATTATAATAGTTAACTTTGCTCTAAACTAATATAGGGAAACAATGAACTTAGTTCTGGTCTCACAAGTTTACCTTTGTGAAATATATACATGCCAATTTTCAGTAGAGTTTCATATGTATGGTTTTATATCTGAGGAGAGATATTGGTTGAAGCCATGGGAATGGATGAAAATAACTCAAAGAAAGTTTGGAGAGTATAAACAGAAGAGAGCCAAAGACAGAACATCTTCTAGAGAATCTTTTGTAGGGAATATCTACAGTAGGAAGATACTGATGGAAGTGGAGCCCAAACATGATTCTAAAAACGAATAGTCAAACTGTGTGAGGAGAATGAAGAAAGAGTGATAGTATTTTGAAAAGGAAGGATTGGCTATGACGCATATCACTTTAGGTTATATGCTACTCTGGGAGACGAAGATTCAGGGAAAGGATGGTGATTTTTAGTTATCTCTTATATTTTATTTATTTTTTCAATAAGATAGAGTTCAAGAAAACATGGCAAAGTGTCTACATCTGTTTAATTTGAATGGTAAGCAATGAATGTCTCATATTGTTATATGTATTTTTATATTTGAAACACTTGTATATTTGAAATACTTATATTAATAAAATTCAAAGGAACTAATTAACTTTGCCAAATCCTGCAGAAGGTCAAGAAGGGCAAGCACTGAAAAATGCCCATTGGATTTAGAAATAAAGTGGTTAATAGGATTTAGTAATACAGTAGTTAATAGGGTCCTTGGTAAAAATAATTTCAGTGAACTAGTGGTGGTAGAAGCCAGATTCCAGTGGGATAAGAAGTTAATATAGAGAGGTTGGCTCAAAAGTTCAGAAATACATCTTTGTAGGATCAAAATTATAGAAGCTATTATACTTTTGTTACTGCTCCCTTTTAAAGCAAGGTAACAAATTTATTTATAGACTAAGGGGAAAAAGCAGAGAGGGAAGACTTGTAACACCAGACAGTCCAAAACCCCTAAAGAGCAGAACAAGATCCAGAATGCAGACAGGAGCCTTGCCATAAAAGGACGTGGATCTTTCTCTTTTTTTGTGTGTGGTGGGGAAAAGAAAAGTGAGAGGGTAAAAATAGTGGTTCCTGTCACAGTAGGAAAGTGAGGGAGCCACTGAGACAGAGACAGATGAGAATGGATTGCTTGATGAGAGTGATGAAAGTCTGGTAACTGTTTCAGGAATCAGAAACTGACTTGTCACCAAACTGTTCCTAGTGCCTGGGAGTAACTGCGTGAGTTACACAGGCTGGTTTCTCAGAAGCAGATGGTGAGATGGAGCTTGGGATGTGAATGTTTATTGAGGATCACTACCTATGAAGGACTGGAAGTCATCGAATGATTTTTTGCAGGCCACTGGGTGAATAAGCTGTGGGTCATTCATATAGTTAAAATAAGTGTATCGATATAAATCAATTGCAAGAATTTAGCATTGAGTGAAAGAAAAAAG
The DNA here is from genome assembly GCF_002837175.3 of Physeter macrocephalus. NCBI lineage: Eukaryota > Metazoa > Chordata > Mammalia > Artiodactyla > Physeteridae > Physeter > Physeter macrocephalus. The sequence goes on along the minus strand of NC_041220.1, from coordinate 70,038,138 downwards.
CAGCCAAATTTATCTACAATATGATAAAATTTGTCAATTTAAAAAACAAAACAATAATATATTTTATGTTGTGGATAAATACAGAGAGTAAAAGTATGAGAACATTCCTGGGAATGATACAAATTAACTCGGTTACCTCTGGTAGCTGATGAAATGTGAAGGAATGGGAGGCTCTGTGAGGCAAAAACGTTAAGCCTTGTGCTTGACACATAGTAAACACTATACGTGCTAGCTAATATAATAATAAAACATGTTAACATATGTTTATTCTTACTGGTGTACATACAGGTGTCTGTTATATTGCCTCTTTTTTTGTTGTATGTTTGAAAACTGTCATACTAAATGATGAAAAAGCCCCAGCATCATCAGGGACCCTTTCCTAATTATACAAGGCCAATAATACTAATTTCCAACATAACATGTGACTTTAATCTCAACTATCTGAGGGCCAAACCTCTTTGAATTGGTGAACGAGTGAAAAAGTCAAGTCAGACATATTCTTTGGCTGGACACACACATGCACACGCATATTCACACACACAAGCATCCTCTTGGTGTAACATAAGCACCAATAACCTCATTTAAAGGCTAAGGCCAAGTGCATTTGTCTTTTCTCTTTACCTGATGAATTCTTCAAGGGCAGGACAGTGTCCCTTTATGCTCAGCCAGCCCTCCTGGGCGTATTATGAGTACTCACTAAATAATAACTAATTCAGTCCCTTAATAAATAAGCATGCATTTACTCAGTAAATAATAATTAATGGAGATTAGCAGGCAAGATGGCGGAAGAGTAAGACGCGGAGATCACCTTCCTCCTCACAGATACATCAGAAATACAGCTACACGTGGAACTTCTCCTATAGAACACCCACCGAACGCTGGCAGAAGACAGGCAAGAGACCTTTTCTTCCCTCTTTGCTTCCTGGTGCGCGAGGACAGGGGTTTAAGCGCGCCGCTTAAAGGAGCTCCAGAAACGGGCGCGGAGCTGCCGAAGAGACAGGAGGCTTTTTCTTGCCTCTTTGCTTCCTGGTGCGCGAGGAGAGGGGATTAAGGGCACCGCGTAAAGGAGCTCCAGAAACGGGCGCGGAGCTGCCGAAGAGACAGGAGGCTTTTTCTTGCCTCTTTGCTTCCTGGTGCGCGAGGAGAGGGGATTAAGGGCACCGCGTAAAGGAGCTCCAGAAACGGGCGCGGAGCTGCCGAAGAGACAGGAGGCTTTTTCTTGCCTCTTTGCTTCCTGGTGCGCGAGGAGAGGGGATTAAGGGCACCGCGTAAAGGAGCTCCAGAAACGGGCGCGGAGCTGCCGAAGAGACAGGAGGCTTTTTCTTGCCTCTTTGCTTCCTGGTGCGCGAGGAGAGGGGATTAAGGGCACCGCGTAAAGGAGCTCCAGAAACGGGCGCGGAGCTGCCGAAGAGACAGGAGGCTTTTTCTTGCCTCTTTGCTTCCTGGTGCGCGAGGAGAGGGGATTAAGGGCACCGCGTAAAGGAGCTCCAGAAACGGGCGCGGAGCTGCCGAAGAGACAGGAGGCTTTTTCTTGCCTCTTTGCTTCCTGGTGCGCGAGGAGAGGGGATTAAGGGCACCGCGTAAAGGAGCTCCAGAAACGGGCGCGGAGCTGCCGAAGAGACAGGAGGCTTTTTCTTGCCTCTTTGCTTCCTGGTGCGCGAGGAGAGGGGATTAAGGGCACCGCGTAAAGGAGCTCCAGAAACGGGCGCGGAGCTGCCGAAGAGACAGGAGGCTTTTTCTTGCCTCTTTGCTTCCTGGTGCGCGAGGAGAGGGGATTAAGGGCACCGCGTAAAGGAGCTCCAGAAACGGGCGCGGAGCTGCCGAAGAGACAGGAGGCTTTTTCTTGCCTCTTTGCTTCCTGGTGCGCGAGGAGAGTGGATTAAGGGCACCGCGTAAAGGAGCTCCAGAAACGGGCGCGAGCTGCGGCTGTCAGCGCGGACAGCAGAGACGGGCGTGGGACACTAGGGTTGCTGCTGCCGCCACCAAGAGGCCTGTGTGCGAGCACAGGTCACTCTCCACCCCTCCCCTCCCGGGAGCTCGTGCAGCCCGCCACTGCAGGGGCCCTGGGATCCAGGGACAGCTTCCCCGGGAGAACGCGTAGCGCGCCTCGGGCCGGTGCAGCGTCATGCCGGCCCCTGCCGCCGCAGGCTCGCCTCGCATCCGTGCCCCTCCCTCCCCCCCCCCCGCCGGCCTGAGTGAGCCAGAGCCCCCAGATCAGCTGCTCCTTTAACCCCCTCCTGTCTGAGCAAAGAACAGACGCCCTCAGGGGACCTACATGCAGAGGCAGGGCCAAATCCAAAGCTGAACCCCAGGAGCTGTGTGAACAAAGAAGAGAAAGGGAAATCTCTCCCAG
>NC_041220.1:70022556-70035728 GCF_002837175.3 Physeter macrocephalus | reverse complement strand
GCATTGGCAGGCGGATTCTTAACCACTGCGCCACCAGGGAAGCCCCGATAACATTTTATTAAATACAAATACATTTATATAAATTTCTTGAAAATTCAGCTATTCAGAAGTTCTCCCTCTTTTCCTATCATGTTAAATAAAAAGTGCCTCTCAGGATCTTAGTCTGGTCTTCCCAAATATACTTTTCTTTGTCATTGAATCTATTTTTATGTTTCACAGGAAAGTTTGTTTTTATTTATTATTGTGTACAGTATGGGAATACTGAAAATCTTATGGATGAAAAGAGACAAAGTTATTTTTAAGTATATTTTTAAACGTTAAGATTATTTACTTTATAAAGTTGTATAAATCATCTTTCTGTGATCACATGACTATGATTAGCAAAGAGAAGTTACATAGTATTTCATATTTGGTGGGACTTGTTTAATAGAAAATCCTTTTCTACCTGACACAGGATTTTTATTAGACCTTTAGGTTTTAGTTCAGATGTGACAATTTTCACTTGCCTTAAAACGCATACGGTTTTGCCAGTAAGTCAAATGTGAATGTAATTCTAATTCAGAACTAAAAGCCATCAGTAACTGGTCACATTCATACCAAGATTTAATTAGTACTTTCCAATGTGAAGTTGGTTTTGGTTTTTTGGCTTTTTTTCTTTTAGAACTAATGGGCATTGCTTTGCCATCATAGAAGAAGATGACCAAGGAGAAACCACATTGGCTTCAGGGTGTATGAAATATGAAGGATCTGATTTTCAGTGCAAGGTAAGACCTAATTTGAGGCCTATGAAATAAAGGGAGGGGCCACAGGAAAAGCGTTGATTCCCCAAGGAGAAGTGTGCCTGGTCTGCACATGGCTGTGTGCAGTAGTTAACCTACATAAGAAAGATGTGAGTTTCATGTTGCTTGTTCTCAGTGAAGCCACATTGAGTCAGTCTTCCAGGAGATTACAAGCATTTGTGACTTATTCTAGAATGTCAACTGGGATCTGTGTCACATTCACTAGAGGAAGAAGAATTAATTTATTTAACATTTACTATTTGCATTTAATATGCTAAGTGCTTGGTATATTTTACCTCATTTTCTCCCAGTTACCCTATGAGGCAGATATTTTTTATCCTCCGTCTTATAGCAGAGGAAACTAAAGCCCAGAGAGAAGTAAGTTCATTGCTTAGGGTCACAAAGTTAATAAATGGCAAAGCTGTGATTTAAGCTATTTGATTCCCAAATCCTTGTTTCCATAATACTGTGCTGCCCCCAATCTGTTGTTGGCAAAGTCTTTCTTTCCCTTTTAAAAGTAATGTAACATTTAGCTATCTGGTTTACAGCACTCCTCGTTTCTAAAATCTTTAAATCATACCGCTTTCAGCCTTCTCCGAAGTGCTCTCAACTTCCTGTGATGTAATTCACCTAGCTGAGAAGATGGGAATTCAGACAGAACACAGAAACATTGTAGGGTCTCTGCATACTTCTGGGATACCAATCCCACTTACTAGCGTTTGGTCTGCCTTCTTCATTCCTGTAATCATCCTTGATAGAGAAGACTGAAACAAAACGAGAGTTAAGGAAGTGTTCGTTTTCTTTGTCCTCCATTACCTGGTATTTTGTCGGCAATACTACATCCATTGCTTGGTGGTCTTTCTTCTAGCACTGCCAAAAACCCCTTCCTGATTTTTCTTTACATTTTCTGTCCTGCAAGGCTGAGCTCATTTTGAACTTTAGCCATACTGGGACTATTCTTGGATGCTTCACGCTTCTTTTATTCATCTTTAGTTGTATACTCTTCATTCCATCCTTCATGTAAGTTTTCTCTAGATCTGGGATATTTTTTTCAGAGTCACCTGTGTAACTTCTGACATGTCTCTCTTTTCTCTTTCTTTTTATGATCATTTAAAGGTAAAAAAAATTGTTAGAAAGTTAAAAATTCAGTTAAAATGTAAAACTTGTGCTTTTGGAGGTTTCCAAGTACTCTTGACCCATCTTACCTTCTCTTATATAATCTCAAGTCCCTTATAGAATCCCATATAGATTCCCCTATGGAATCTCATTTTCACATTTTTAAAGGAATACCTGATTATACCGGGGTTTCTCCTTTCTACCCATCTGATATTTAAGAATAAGAAGGTTGATTTCTGCTTATATTCTTGCTACTTCTATGACGACAGACAATTCCTTTCTGTTACTGTTTTGGTCTGGAATGGCACTTCTTCCAGGTAGTGCTGAAATGTCAGCATTCAAGTTAAGAACTTCTCAAATACTGTACTTTTAATCAAATAAAACTTCACATATAATTTTTGGTATCTGTTCCCATGACTACAGTCTTTCCCTGTGCTCATTTTCTGATCTATTAGGGACACATATCTGGTTGGTGGTCTCCCAAAAACTCTCAGAAATATTGTTTCTATATTTTGCCCTTATCCTCACCACATACACTTCAACTTGCTTCCATACCAGGTTCATTAGTTTCAACATAGTTGTTATAGGCAGAATCAACTGTATCTTCTGCCTACTTGACTACCTTTTCTAACCTGTCATTTCTTTGGCCTAGGACACGCTCCACTTTTTAGTCAGATCTTAAGTCTCATCCAACTAAGTCTCAATACTACTATGAGATCATATTTACCCTGCTAGTCTATCACTGTAATAAAATGTATTACCCATGTTTTTTAGGAAAAGATCTCATGATTTTAAATACTTTTTTACTAAAAACAAATGAATAGTCATATCTTAAGATATGCCAAATTTTGGGTGAAAAATATATATAAACTTTTGTTTATCTGTAATTAAGTTATAGTCTAGTGTTCTAACACACCATGCACATACATACATTCTTCTTAAGAAAAAACATTTTAGAGTCTTTACAACACTATTTCACGATAGATTTAAATTTTTCAATAATCACTTTCACACAAACTTAGCAGGTCCTTTTCACTCACTGAATTAGAAACTGTATTTTATGAATATTTTAAAAATTAATTATCAGTTTCGTGTATCAGATTATTTCTAATTTTCTTCCTTTAGGATTCACCAAAAGCCCAGCTACGCCGGACAATAGAATGTTGTCGGACCAACTTATGTAACCAGTATTTACAACCTACACTGCCCCCTGTTGTTATAGGTAGGTTAGCAGAGAAAAGTGCAATCATGATTCTCAGTGAAATATTTTCTCTGGTTTTAACAATAAGCAAGCTTTCTAGAGTTCAACACTACAAGTTATTTTTTCCTTTTAAGATGTGATCGAAAGGTAATATGTCTTTTTCATTGTTTACTTCCATTATCAGGTCCATTTTTCGATGGCAGCATTCGATGGCTGGCTTTGCTCATTTCTATGGCTGTCTGCATAATTGCTATGATCATCTTCTCCAGCTGCTTTTGTTACAAGTAAGATAATTATTTTGATGCAAAATATTTTGTTGAATATTAGATATAAACAGTTGTTCTTAAAGCCAGTAGGCAGAAACCATTGACAATGTATTTCAGGAACCATTAACTTGTATTTTCTGGTTATCTCCTTTAATTAACTATATTATAGTTTCTTAAGGGAACAGAGGACCTTACTACTAATCAATTAATTGGACACTACATTATACTTCTTGTTATGTTCATGAGTACTTAAGATATTCTTATTTATAGAATATTGAACTTTCTTATATCTAAATTTAAAAACCTGACCCCATATATGCACTACCAAATGTAAATTAGATAGCTAGTGGGAAGCTGCCGCATAGCACAGGGAGATCACCTCTGTGCTTTGTGACCATGAGAGGGGTGGGATAGGGAGGGTGGGAGGGAGGGAGACGCAAGAGGAAAGAGATATGGGAACATATGTATATGTATAACTGATTCACTTTGTTGTAAAGGAGAAACTAACACACTATTGTAAAACAGTTATACTCCAATAAAGATGTTAAAAAATAATAATAATAATAATAATTAATGACAGAATGACTGAAGAGAATGGCAAAACTTGAATAAAATGTTATAAATGAACTAAAACTGTTTAAATCTAACTAAATGTAATTTTTGTGGAAGAAGTACTTAGAACTTGAGTCCTATGAATTTGATATAGATATTTATGTCTTAGATTTTAGGACACTCTTGTTCTTTTAGTTCATAGTGCCATCAATGTCTCAGCTGTATTCATATCATTTATATAAACCCATATTATGCATGTGTGCATATATATATGTATATATACATATCCCTATGTATATACACATATATTTATATATTTGTACATGCACAAATACATTTTTTTCCATCTCAGTCTATATACCACTGACCCTTGGCAAATCTGTCAAGCATTGTATTTAATCTTTGTGGGTGTGTATACAGGAATAAGCCGCTCCATCTTGTAACCCTGCTGACCCTGTGGTGGCCTCCTTGTGCCCCAGATCTTCTATGCCCTATGTCCTCAACTATCATAGGTGTTAGCTAATATTATTACTGTCAGATTACTATTTAGTTAATCTCATAAATTAATTTGTCATGAGGCATTAGTTGCTCAATGTATTACTTTCTTTCCTTAATAAGGACTGTTGATACTTTCCTCTGAAAACGAGATTGCATGAATTCCAGAAATACATCTCTTGGAATTACAATTAAACAGGGATTCTTTTGATGCTACTCAAATTATGGCATATTTATGGCACATACTCTTGCTACTGAGTTCAGATGGCAAGTGAAATATAAATTCACCCTGTCATCTGTTTTCAGACATCTAGCATTTTCATCGAACAGAAAAAACAATTGGAAATATTGATTTTGCATTATTTTACTTTACTTTTAGGTTGTACAGACAAGGTCTTATTAAAAGTTAAAACAAAGTTCAAGAGACCATTTGGTAAACAGAGCAGCACTTGAAAAATCATATGATATGTTGTAAATCAAGCTAAGTTGATATGTCCACAATCATCTACCAGATTTCCAGTTTGTTTTTCACTTTTAGATATTTTATCTAAGACTCATTCGTTTACTCCTTTCCCCTCAATAACTGCAATTGAAATGAATACTGTTCATCTCATTCAGGATCCACTACGTGCCTCTTAGAAAAACAAATAAATGTCTGTCCTTTCGGAGTTCATTCCATAAAGTAACTACCAAGAGTGAATACCACATTCGAAGAAACATGTAATTCAGACAAGTCTTTTACTGATGAGAACAATTTTGCTAAAGCCTGAAACCTTTTTAAAAAGAGGATAAAGTAAGAAATAGATGTAATAAAAGGAATGAGTCCTTTAGATGACAATGGGGTGATAATAGGAACTTGATGCTGTGCTTATGAGTTATTATGTTATTTTAGTCTAATGGCCCAAAAGGTCCTTTAAAAATCATCTAGGTGAATGGATGTATGTCATGCGGAGACAATAGCATACATGGTTGTTTCCATTTGACTTTAAAATAAACTTCAAAGTCAGAGAACTTTCTGTATTATGTTGGGCTGTCAAATTATGTACTTTTGAAAGGCATGGTTTTCATATGCATATTTCATATGCAAAATATCTTCCCAACATGTGCCTATTTTAAAAGAATTCTTTTACTTGAAATGTAAAAACACAAAAATAAATACCTTAATTTAACCAGGGAAATTGGTTGAGTCCTCTAAGGGAGTAACTCTGCCCCTTTAAAACTCACCTTTGTCTCTAATGCCTGAGCCAACACTGAAGATTAAAGACAGGATTCAAAGAGGGCTATTCTTCATATTTTACCTGATCATTAAATGCCAAGATAGTTTTTTACTCAATTATACATCTGCCAATGAAAACAGTGAGCAAAGACAACCTCAAGGCCATGTTTTCATTTCGATCATTGTTCCCTAGTGAATTACAAGGTTGCGAGCTCTCCTAAGACAATTTATATTGATCCAGGCTTCATAAATCTGGTACAGTAGACTGAGTTGCTGAGCTGTATGTTGTGATCATGTCTTTATACCAACAACATTAATCACTTGCTCAAGAGGAAGTAGCATTTCGAGAGTGTTCTGTCTCATGGTCTCATCAGAAAGGACATCTTAACAGAAGCCTTTAATGTTGCCCTTTCTCCCCAGGGGTTTCAGTACTCACTCCTCTCTATAGGTTTCCAAGCTCTAATCTATCTTGCCCTGCTTCTTGGGCAATGTCAAAATGAGCAAAATATTTACAAAGACTTATATACCCACGAGAAAAATATTTATTTTGTAAGCTACAATTTCTAAAGATGGAGCTACAATTAAAAGGACACTAGATGCACTTGCCTATGGAAAAATTTAATCCTCCATATCTACAGTCAGTCAAAGTTGGAAATGCATCTGAGAGAAAATGATTTTTATTTAATTTTCTCCTTCAGGAAATATTAAACTTAACCAGAAACCAGCCAACGCATCTGTCTCTGAAATGTTCCAGGGCAGAGATACAAACAATGGTTCCAATAGATTATGCATCTGGCCACCGACATTTTAAGTGGAGAAAAGGAGGGCTGTGACTAATACACAGGAAATTATGTTATTTGACACGATATTATAATAGAGAACAAAAAAACCCCCCAAATTAGGCTAGTATGAATGAGATGAAATAAATGAGATTGTTTTAGGTATCACATACTGTAATCATGCCATTTCTTCCCATTGGTTTAGTGGATAAACAGAAGGAAGCACCACTATATGTTTTTTACTAAAGAATCACTAAAACTAAATGCATTACATGCCCTTTTACAATCTGATTTTTCATTTGCCTTCTTGTAACTGTTATTAGGTAACTCTTATGGGAGACTGAATTGCTTTTATTTGTAAAGTAACGTATAATCACGTAGTCAATTATTTTAAAAAGTAAGATACATTTTGTTGAACACTATTCTCCCTGACACCGCCGGCTAGTCCACACAACATTTCTTTCTTTCCTTTACAGTAGTCTCTTAAAAAAGAAAAAAAAAAACTTCTATGAAGTACAAAGTATGTAGGGGACACTTAGTTTTAATTCTTAAGGCAAATATGATGGCATTTTATTGGGGAGAAACAGAAGAGTTCTCAACATTTTTTTATTTCTTACCAGTGTGGAACACGTGTCACACTTTAAGAAAATGTTGCTCCTGTCCTTCGTTCCATCATTTGTGATAATTTTAGAAAACCATTTAAATAAGAGTTTAATTGTGTACAATTTATCAGAATAATTTCTTTCATATTGCTGGCAGTTTTAATTACTGTTGATAATATTGATTTGCCAATTATACTGAGTCTGGAAATAGGAAGGTCAATTGAATTGACTTTTTAAAAAATATAAAATGGTAATAATTTTCCCCAGCTTTTTGTACAAAAGACTAAAGTTTTAATCTCCTTTCTGCCACTAACTGGCAGCTTTTAAAGCCATGTATTCTCTCAGCTTTATCTGTATGATAAAGACGATTTTTAATGCTACAATCTAATACAGAACCAGATTGCTGAAAGGTTTGTTCACTGCTTATTAAGTTCTTTTTAAACCATCTGTACCTGGACTGCATTTAAATTAAAATGAGACTGTAGGTAATAAAGATATATAGAAGAATGTTGGATAATACAATTCAAAGCACTAAAAACAATACCAGCACTAATATTATTTTGTACAAATACAATGCAATATGATAGTAAAACCATTGTAGCAATAATATTTTTTATGCCGTAAAATGTTTACAAACAGTCTAATAACTACCAGGAGATTCTGACCTAAAGAAGAAGGTAGATTGAGATTTATGATGAGATATGAATCCTCCCATTAGTAGAATCCATCAGCTTTGTCAGGTCCTGAGCAGGTCCTTGAACTCTGCTGGAAGGGTGGAGAATCTTCCACTTTGGAGCTTGTTTCTGTTGTTTTTCTGCTGCAGCCTGAAGAATGCTAACTTCCAGGGCACAAGGCAAGCCTCATCTGTTTAGCCTTATTATTAAGGGAAGGGCGTTTCAGCTTTAGTCTCTCTGGGAAGGGTGGGGATGTAAATGGTTTATGCTCTTACTTGTTAATTTTAAGTACATGCAGAAAGCCAGTGGTTGAATACTAGCTTTAAGACCAAAATCAAAATGAGACAAATGAAAATGAACAAGTTCAAGACATCAGACTAAAAGATTTACGGTTTTTCTAGAGAGATGCAGGAAAATAAAGATTAACTGCACAGACCCGGATAAATATTTGAATCAGCACTTTCTTCTTGATACCCATTTACATTCCTTTTAAAGGCCCTTTTACATCTTCCAGTTTCCCTGACATCTTTCCACTTCACCTACCACCTCCGGAAATACTCACACTTGCTGTATTTCTCCTGCTAAGAGCTCAATTTATTGAGCCCCAATACTAGTATATTACCTCTATGATATCATTAAATCTATATAATAAACTATGATGTATGTACTATTATTAGTCCTTATTTACAGATGAAAAGACAAAGACACAGAGAAGGTAAGTACCCTGCCCCAAATTACACAGCCTCTAAGAGTCAAGATTTTAACTCAGACAACCTGATAGAGATGGGATGCTTAACCATCCAGCTAAGCTATTGTCATCTCTTCCTTGCTCTTTGCTCTCTCTTCCTCAAGTATAACTTTGTGCCTTTACATACAATATCTAATTTAATCTTTGCAAATGATTTGGAAACGTAGGACTTAAAATCTTCAGATTAAAAAAACAAAAAAAAAACCCCCAAAACATTAAAGTTCAAAAGGTTGATTAACTTGCCCAAGTTTGCAGGGCTAGAAAGTGTTGCTGACACCTGAATTTGAACCCGTATCTAGCTACCTCCAGACTTTCTACCTTAGAGACAACATTTTAACAACAGAATTTCTTCCCAGGCCTATTTGTGTTTAGATAAATTGCTAATCCACAAACTGTGACAATTCAAGCATCTGAGGAAGTTATTTGGGAAGACGGTGTAGGATGAAGGCTCCTTAAGTGACACTTCATAGAGGTCACTTGTTCCCCTTCTTGTAAGGCTGGTGCTGAGCTGCGGCATGGAGCGTAAGCAATGGAGACTTGTGGGCCACTTCTGTCTTCTCCCACGTGCCCTGCTAGTAGTCAGTGTCTGCTTGGCATACAGGGATTGCTATCTAAACTTGTCATTTGACATTTGTTTGACTGGTCACTTGATAACATTACCACTCCATCCGTTTGGAATCTTCTAGTTTGGCTCTTCCTTCCATCTAACCTGGACAGTTCAAATAAGGTGGCTCATTGTGATCAGGCTTCAGCAAGTGCTGTAATGGATCTTTGGAATCCATTTCCGTATATGATTTACCTAATTAGGTTTTACTTAAGCTAATTTTAAAATAGTTTGCATTCTTTGGGCAAATATATATGAAAGGAACCCAGAAGTGAGTTGGAGGTCAAGAGAGAACCAGGCAGTATGAATGTAATCGAAATAGTGTGGCATCCACACAAATTGTATATGTACTTTTCAGAATCTTGAAACCTCAATAGTGTTCTAGTCAATTGATATGTTAAATTTCCCTAGGTCTTATTTTCCTTATCTTTAAAGGCAAGACATTGAACCTGTAGAGTTTTAAGATCTTTTCCTAAAAAACATTTATCTTCTCTATACTATAATAAGCTGTACCCATATATTTTTACTTTTTAAAATATATATGTTATCATTTCATGTATTCATCACTATTTCATGTATTCATCACTATTTCATGTATTCATCTTTTTTTTCATCTCCCCAAATTTATTGAGAGCCTACTAAGGGCCAGGCACTGTGTTGATTGGGGTGCAATAAAGATAAATAAGACATAGCCCCTGCCCTCAAAGAGATCTCTGCAAAGAATAGGATAAAACTATACAGACGGCTAATGAAATTCTCATGAGTGACAAACTTGCCAGAGATGACAGATGACAACTGCTTTTCTTTTCATCACAAAAACATACAAAAGGTCCATTTACTTCATAAGCCAGCAGGCACAAGCCATTCTAGCCACAGTCCTACCTTCTGTGCAACTTCCTCAGAACCAGAAGATTTTTTTCTTTTTTCTTTTTCCCTTTTTTTTGGTACATAAATGAATAATACAAGAGACAACTAATAGCCAGTTTATACTCCCTGCTGTCCTTCCAAAGCTTCATAGCCCAAAATAAAGGTGCTGCGGAGGTGGAGAACCCAATTTCCATTCTAAGTTTCACACAGTGGGTTTCAGTCAATTAAAATTTCTGTTCCTAAGATACAGTTGCTTATGGAGGCAAGCAGCACCCACATTTTTTGGAAACAATGATCTTGGTCTGGAGGAACTATCTTCCCCCAGTACTTGCTGAGACCCCAATCAAGGGAGTCTAGTCAGTTGTTGTGAGGATGTCATAAAGCCGATTTCACTTCTTTTCCCAGGCGTCAACTTCTTATTACCTGGGGTTTTTACTTCTCTCAGCGACACGATGAACATCTTGGGAGTGGGGGAACAACGTGTTTGTCGTTCTTTTTATCCTCACTAATTCATTGGAACTAGGCCATCTGGCTGCCTTTTGGGTAAATCCATTTTATAACAAGATTTGTGTGTGTGTGATTCAGTAATTAAGCCCCTTTGGATAGAGTTCAAGATGGACCTGCCTTATGCTGAATTTTGCTTTATAGCAAACTGTTAGCCACAGGTGCCAGTGATTTATAAATCAGGATGAGAAATCTCTTATAGATTTCAGAAAATTAGTCATCTCTCCAAGCTTCCTTTGACCTTAGGTTCACTCTTCTTTAGAGGTGAGTGAAGTAAGAACATGCTTAGAGTTACCGCTGGTCTAGCATTGCTAAGATTGTTATCTGCCAACTTTATCCTAAATCTAACCAACTAGGGCTAAAATGTTGAGATTAAGACAGGAGAGTCTTGATGTTGTTACTCATTGCTAATGTATTAACATCATAATAGACTTAACTATTCACTCATTTATTTAAAAAAACATTGCTAGACACTAGGCTGAAGATTCAGAAATAACTAGAGAAACTCATGAGTTCAGCTTCATTATAACACGATTCATTAGACACCCAATGGCCCTTTCTTGTCATCGTTACATGGGGGCTTCAAACATCAAAATGTGACATGACATGATATCATCTTTGGAATATTTTCTGAGAATAATTTATTTTGAGCAAATTACCTTGCCATGTCTTAAACTCAAAAAGTAAATATTACAAAAATATGGTTAAAAGTCAAGTGATCAGTCATGGTTTTTACTGATATCTTGTGGGGAAAATTTCAACTTCTTGGCTAGTTGTGTTCCCAGTTTCTTTGGACATGAATAGTGGAAAGTTATAGTCAGTCTGAGAATTTTCTTCTGGTCACTGATTCATATGAAAATCCCTTTGCAAAACATGATTAGCTTGATTGGACTCTACTTCTTTGCTTTTCTTTTTGCTGTCTCCTTTGTACCCACTTTCTGGTTGGTGAGATGAGCCATCTCTCAACAGGTCTGCATGTTTTCTTAGCTACGATGTGGTTATAATGTCATTCATATCAGCAACACTGAGAGCTGTTTTGACAAGGAAAGCAACCCTTTGTGACAGTTAATTGGGTAACAATTCACTTTTATATCAAGCTAAATTGTTGGAATCTTTTAAAAAGATAATGAACTTGGAACCTCTTCTCAGGCATAAGAAGAGCTTGCCTTGGGAGAAGTAGGCTATTTGAGTTCTGGCATTTTCCCCGCTTGGACATGCTTTCCTTTTTAAGACCCTATGAATGGTTACTGTGGTCTAGCCTCCTTGAGTAGAGACAGAATGATCCTGGAAATTCACCAGATGGTAACAGACTTCAGAAAACAAGGTGACTTTGACCTCCTTGTACTTCTGTGCTGGCCGACATAAACCATACCCTCACGAATGGATAGCAGATGTTTGTAATTAGAGAAGAACGTGCTATATGGCTTATGTGTTGACTCTGCAAGGACTATTAGTGTTACTTAATGAGTTTGGGGTCCTAGATCCATTACTGGAATTACATTTGGGGTCACATTTGGGAAAGGTTTTCATCTTGCTCTCACTGAGGTTCTTAAAAGCTGCTTATACAATTGTAATTCATTTTGAAACTTCCTGAAAACAAACTTCATCGAGAGATTTTTTAAGGCATATTTAGTTCTAGTTGGGTCTCAACTAAAATTATCTAAATTATCTAAGTAGATGCCAAGACACACTGCCATCTAGACATGTTCACAAAAAGGCAAATTACTGCAGGTGCAAAACCCTCTCAAGAGCTCACTGAATTAGATAAAATTAAACACAGTTCATTGCAATATTGTGAAATGTATTTTTGTCACACTTTCTTTTGAGTACTATGGCATGATAATTTCGAAGAATTATCAAACTGATCTTGTAATCACAGTATTCTTGTGTGGTAGTGGTTTTTGACTTGTGGGCCTTATTCTTCTTGACCACAGTTGAATGCTGTGGGGATAATGATAACTGGATGACTATTGGAAGGGATTAAAAAGTATACTAATGAATTTTACAGCTTGTTAGTTGGAAGCCCTCCTTATTAGTGAGGGGATAAACTCCAAAGATTCTCCTGATGAGAGTAAATTCCTACAGACCTGTGCTTCCTCTGGCCAGTGTAAGGCAGCATTTGCAGACTACAGCACCTAGTGTTAAAGACCTGGGCTTAATTCAGTGACTCTGAGCTAACGAAGCCTCAAGTGAACAGGGGTAGGAGGCACAGTGAATATTTGGAACTGCAAACAGAATACGTACATCAAGAGGACTGCCTGTGTTGGTCAAATTAGTGACCAAGGCAATGGAGTGTGTCACTGTATAAACAAATTACCTGTTTTTATTTTTTTTAAGAGTCAAACCTGTGATTAAGAACCAGCAGGAGGTGGGTCAAAAAAGATCGTGCTGTGATTTATGTCATAGGGTGTTCTGCCTATGTTTTCCTCTAAGAGTTTTATAGTGTTTGGGTTTACATTTAGGTCTTTAATCCATTTTATTTTTGTGTATGGTGTTAGGGAGTGTTCTAATTTCATACTTTTACATGTACCTGTCCAGTTTTCCCAGCACCACTTATTGAAGAGGCTGTCTTTTCTCCATTGTATAGTCCTGCCTCCTTTATCAAAAATAAGGTGATCAGGGCTTCCCTGGTGGCGCAGTGGTTGGGAGTCCGCCTGCTGATGCAGGGGACGCGGGTTCGTGCCCCGGTCCAGGAGGATCCCGCATGCCGCGGAGCGGCTGGGCCCGTGAGCCACGGCCGCTGAGCCTGTGCATCCGGAGCCTGTGCTC
>NC_041220.1:70022258-70022546 GCF_002837175.3 Physeter macrocephalus | reverse complement strand
GGGTTTATCTCTGGGCTTTCTATCCTGCTCCATTGATCTATATTTCTGTTTTTGTGCCAGTACCATACTGTCTTGATTACTGTAGCTTTGCAGTATAATCTGAAGTTTGACCACACACCCCCTTCTAGAGAAATGGAAATAAAAGCAAAAATAAACAAATGGTTCCTAATGAAACTTAAAAGCTTTTGCACAGCAAAGGAAAACATAAATAAGACGAAAAGACAACCCTCAGAATGGGAGAAAATATTTGCAAATGAAGCAACTGACAAAAGATTAACCTCCAAAATT
>NC_041220.1:69952386-70022063 GCF_002837175.3 Physeter macrocephalus | reverse complement strand
ATATACAGATTGCCAACAAACACATGAAAGGATGCTCAACATCACTAATCATTAGAGAAATGCAAATCAAAACTACAATGAGGTATCACCTCACACCAGTCAGAATGGCCATCATCAAAAAATCTACCAACAATAAATGCTGGAGAAGATGTGGAGAAAAGGGAACTCTCTTGCCCTGTTGGTGGGAATGTAAATTGATACAGCCGGTATGGAAGTTCCTTAAAAAACTAAAAATAGAACTACCATACGACCCAGCAATCCCACTACTGGGCATATACCCTGAGAAAACCATAATTCAAAAAGAGTCATGTACCATGATGTTCATTGCAGCTCTATTTCCAATAGCCAGGACATGGAAGCAACCTAAGTGTCCATCGACAGGTAAATGGATAAAGAAGATGTGGCACGCACATACAATGGAATATTAGCCATAAAAAGAAGCAAAATTGAGTTATTGGTAGTGAGGTGGATGGACCTAGAGTCTGTCATACAGAGTGAAGTAAGTCAGAAAGAGAAAAACAAAACCGTATGCTAACACATATATATGGAATCTAAAAAAAAAAAAAAAAAAAAAAGTTTTGAAGAACCTAGGGGCAGTACAGGACATGGAAGCAACCTAAGTGTCCATCGACAGGTAAATGGATAAAGAAGATGTGGCACGCACATACAATGGAATATTAGCCATAAAAAGAAGCAAAATTGAGTTATTGGTAGTGAGGTGGATGGACCTAGAGTCTGTCATACAGAGTGAAGTAAGTCAGAAAGAGAAAAACAAAACCGTATGCTAACACATATATATGGAATCTAAAAAAAAAAAAAAAAAAAAAAGTTTTGAAGAACCTAGGGGCAGTATAGGAATAAAGACACAGACATAGAGAATGGACTTGAGGACATGGGGAGGGGAAAGGATAAGCTGGGATGAAGTGAGAGAGTGGCATGGACATATATACGCTACCAAATGTAAAATAGATATCTACTTATCAAATGTTCTAGCCAATGTTCTATCAAATCTCTTTCTTTGATGCTTGTTCAGACCATTCTTAGTAACTGACCATTTCATACTTTCCAATTGGAGTGACACAGCTAAATCAGGAAGCTTTACTTTTTCCCATTTGAATCATAGATCCCTACTAAATTTCTCTTTTACTGTTTTGCTTTTCAACAAAATTTAATATAGTTTATTTCACAAACAGGCTAAGAAAAAGAGAAATTATTCCTCATTCTTTGAGTGTAAAAGAAGAGTAATAATCTGATACTGAATGTCTTTACAATAGTGTCTAGCTTTAAAGTATTTCAGAAACACAAGTGTTAGAAGAGAGAGAAACATATGTCTCAGCAAGCAGGTGGCTGTACAAGAAAAGGATCTCTATAATGACTTGTCTGCATTTCTGGAAGCTTGAAATACTGTACAAGCACAGCCTTAATATAACCATAACAGACAGCAGAGTGTGACTTAATGATCACGTAATAAATAGCAAAGAAAAAAATTAATCTACAGGTGTTACATCGTGAAGCATGAAATGGAAACCCTGAACCATGGGGCAGAACTCAGCCAAGTAATTTTAGCACTTCTGCAGGATTTAAAGATCTCTGGATTGAACTAAAATCGTTTTAAGAAAATAAATATTATGTCTTTATAAAAAATGTTTTATTCATATGTACTCTGTCTATTATGGTAGAAATTATTTCTAATTGGCTGATACTCATTCATTCAGTCATTTACTTAACAAACCTTAACTGAGTGCCTATTCTGTGCCAGGACTCATATGAGGCACAATAGAGGCAAAGATATCTCACAGTTCATAGTCTAGCAGTAGAGATGGATAGCAACTGTACAATTACACTACAGGATGATGAGTTCTGTGATGAAGGAAGCCAAGGATGCTGTGTAAGGAGGGCCACCTAACTCTGCCTAGAAGACTCTCTCAGAGAGTCTGATATTGAGCCAAGTGAGACTAATGTAGAAGAAGAATGGTTAGGAGGGTCCTTCTAGGGAGAGGAAGAAGCAGGTACAAAAGCATGAGAGACTTGGGTCAAATCAGTCATTTGGAGTTGAGTACACTGGTATACAGGGTGAAAGGACTGGGCAGGTAAACTTAGATAAGTGCCATTGTAGGATTTAGAAAGATCAAACTGGTGGCAGTGTGGCAGTGTGGCATGTAGGTTAAAGGGATTACAAGTGAAGGTGGAAAGACAAAAGGCTATTATAGTAAACAGAGTGAGAACTAATAAGGTTCCAAACCAAGGTAATGGCAGTTGATATATGCAGATGTCAAGATCTAAGGAATCAGTTAAAAAGTAGAATCACCTGAAAATCATGAGAAATTTGATATGAGATAAAGGAATAAAAGAAGGTGTTGGGTCAAAGATGATGTTCAGGTCTCTGATCTGAACCATGGGTATGGGTCTGGCCATTAACCTAGATAGGGTAATGTGGGAAAAGAAGCTGATATGGAGGGAAACTGATGGGTTCAGTTTGAGTCGGGTTCTGTTTACAGTGTCTTTTTAGGCATCCAGGTGGAAATTCCCATAGGTGGTTGTTTATGAAAGCCTAGAGTTCAGGAGGGAGATCTGGGCTTAAAGATGTATATTGAGAGTTATTGTATAATAAGAATGGTTGATGCCATTATTATGAATATATTATCCAGGAGGATTGGCCAAGGGATAAACCTAGAGAAATACTGCATCTTAAGGAGCAGATAGAGAAAGAGGAGATTATAAAAGAGACTGAAAAGCAATAGCTGGTGAAGTCCAAGTGTAACCATGTGAGAGTTGTCTCCTGGAGTCAAAGGACTTCAAAGAAAAACCCTGGGTTCCAGAGGCAATTACTGCAGAACAATCAAGTGAGTTAGGGTTACAAAGTGGAAAGAGTGATGGTATAAATTATCATTCAATATAGAATATAATTGAGAATTAAAGGGATTGTGATGGTTGATTATATGTGTCAACTTGACTGGTGCCCAGTGTTTTGGTTAAACATCCTGGATATGTCCATGAGGGCATTTCTAGATGAAATTAGCATTTGACTCAGTAAACTGAGAAAAGGAGATTGCTCTCACCAGTGGGAGTGGACATCATCCAGTCAGCTGAAGGCCTGAATACAACAAAAATGCAGAGGAAGGGAGAATTTGCTCTTTCTCTGCCTGACTACTTGAGCTGCAACATTGGTTTCTCTGGCTCTCAGACTGGGACTTATAAGCCATTGGCATTCCTGGGTCTCAGGCCTTCAGACTTAGATTGAAATTTACACTGTCAGTTCTCCTGGTTCTCAGGCCTTTGGACTTGGACTGAAACTACACCACCAGCTTCCCTGGGTTTTTAACTTACAGACACAGTTCTTCTCAGCCTCTATAATCATAAGAGCAAAATCCTTATAATAGGTCTCTTTCTATATCTCTATTTATATCATCTATCTCTCTACCTCTCTCTATCATCTATCTAAATAATCTGTTGGTTCTGTTCCTCTGAGAAAACCTGACTAATACAGAGATTGTTATTAACAATTATGACAGGACAACAAGTGTAAAATAGATGTTTTGCAGGACAACCAGGATGCATGGTCATCCTACATTTGGAAGAATTATATCAATGATGTGGTAAAAGTGGAGCCTGTGGATGGCAAGAGTTAAGGAGTGAGGTGAACGATAAGAATTAAAGTACTTGTGTACAGACTTTATTTTTTTTTGCAATAGCTTGTATTTAAAGGGGAGAGACTAGATGGGAGTTAGTAGGGGATACAGGGTTAAAGGAGAGTGTTTTGCATGGCAGAGGCTTGAGCAATCTTGTATACAAGAGAGAAAATGTCAACGGAGAGAGAGAAGTCAGAGAGGACTTACGATAAAAGAGAATAAATGACTGAACAACTTCTGTATGGAAGCTGGAGGGGATGGCAGGATTAGCTTCAGAAAAGAGGATAGAATATTTTGTCTAGAGAAACAGGAGAAAAAAAGAGAAAAAATGTAGCATATGTGTAGGTGGGTGAGTGTGAAGTTGGACAAGTTTTCACCTGATTGTGTTTTCTCTGTAAAATTGGAGAGGAGGTCTTGTGCTGAGAGTGAAGGATGAAATTATGGGATAGGGAGCTTGTGAAAAGCAGGTAAGCTTGGAATGGTTATTCTGGATAGCGAGAGACAAGCTGATTAGAAACATACTACAGAATTTTCAGGCAATATTAAGGGCCAACTGGACACCATTAACTTACAGTGACACAGATCTACACAGTTTTATGTTTTATTCCCACATCCCCATCCATTTTAGGTAGTGGGGATTGTGGCCTTGACCAGATTGAGGTTATGGCAGGCAGGTGCAGCAGAAGGGAGCAAAGAATCGAGACAGAAAGGAGTAACTCAAATGCTGGATTATGGCCCACACAGGAAATGGGGACAGGAGGAGGCTGATAGATGGGCAAGAATGGAACAGTCGATAAATTTCAAGTCTAGTTCAGGATTAGAAACGAAGATGTTAATAGTACAAATAAGAAAGCTAGAAGAATAGGAAACTGTGCTTCGAGAGTGGGCCTAGAACTTTAAGATTTCAGAGGTGCGTCAGCTCTGGTGGGGTCTGGTGGCTATGGTGAGTGTCTGCAGCAAAGAGGAGATGCTGTCTGATCGGTGTTTCCACATGGATGTGGGAGTCCCTAATTATTATGATAAAACTTAGAGCAAAGAGGAGAACTTTAAACCAAATACAAAATTAGCTAACCGAAGTGGACAAAAATATGGAGAAAATGGGAGTGATATAGCCAGACATATTTTTACAAGTATTTAGAGAAGCAAAGGTTTGGTGTCGCCAGGTGGAGTTGAAGCTACAAATGCTGCCTTTCAGCCTAACTCCCAAGAAGGCTCCAAGAGGTATGATATCATCAGAGTCACATTTTCACAAAGACATTGAAATCAAGGGACCATTCTGTGATGAGGAGAGTGGAAGGGTTGACAAGAGTAAGAGGACTAGTTAAGAGAAAAGAAAAGAAGACCAGCTTGGACATAAGCATATGGAAAAAAAAAGTGTAACTGAGAGGTCTGTCTGCATTTTGGGAGGTGGGCAGAGATGATGAGGAGTTTGTCTAACTTTCTACCATGTTCTCTTCTTCATTCCCAGTGAACTTAATAGCACCTGATATATATGTGCAGAATGTGAGACCTAAGCTCCAAGAAAGCAGGAACTTGTAGTATTCTGTTTGCTGCTGTATCTAAAACACTCCGTAGCACACGGTCAGTGTGCCACAAATATGTGTGGGAGAAAGGAATAAATGATTCCTGGGAGGTGGACAATATAAAGGAATAGTTAAGACCCTGAGCTCTCAAATCAGAGAGCCCTGAGTTAGGATCCCAGCTGGGCCATCTTGGGTAAGTTGTTTAATTTCTTTAGGGTTCAACTTCCTCATCTATAAATTATAAGTTATCTTAGTAACTATGCTTCAGAGTTTCCAGAAGCACCTGGCACCTAGTTAGCACTCAATAAATGGCAACTATTGCCACCACTATTGCTTTTAACTGCTTTAGCTGGTGGGAAGAAATATAGTATGACAATAGTTTGAAGCTAGAGCTCTGATTAAAAATTAGGTTTCTAAGCAGAATATTGGTAAGAAATCCTAGAAGGGGTGTGCCAGGTTCAAGATTAGTTAAACTGTTAGAAAGAGAGAATGCCTTCCTTGTACTTTAATAACCACTACAAAATTTCTACCCAGTTACTCTGAGCAAGTGCTTTTGGGGATACCAACTTCCTGGGTAAAACTTGGATCCTCTGGGCAGAATGACAAGCATGCTTTTTAATTCAGTAAATAGTGCAGTTATTTCTCCTGTTTCAAATCTACACTTACCTTTGAAGGAGGGTGTGACTGTGGTTTCTAGTTAGTCTGTGCCTTTCCTGGATTTTCATTGATTTTGTAAACTCTTGAGTTCCGGTGATAATCACTGTCTAAAGTATTCACTTTTCCCAGAAATCCTGAGTCATGAAAAAGAAATTTTCACACAAAATTATTTTAAGTCATTTAATTCATAGGACTATTATACTGTATCAAATGGGCATGTGGAGAATTTGGCTGTGATCTCTAGCAGCAAACCCATTTATCTTACCCAAGTCTGACATTTTATTCTTTTCCTGGGTTTCCCTTGAGATCTTGTACCTTAGTTGCATCTTGGCTTTCTTGACTCTATACTTTGGCTCTAATTCCTTCTCTGTCAGCCCTGGAAACATCTTTGCCGGGGATAAGTAGCTCCTTCCTTCTCCAAAACTCACTCTAATACCCTTAGAATGCACATGAGTCATGGGGAAGCTATGAAAATCTCTTCCAATCCTTTTACACTGATTCTGGTGCAGCCTACCGTTTCCTCATGCTGTGATCCTTTTGCTTTCTTGCTTTAAAAATCCACAGACTGCAAAATAGCCCTTACCCATCTAAGCAACTTTCCATGTAAGTCATCAAAATTCACCCTGATTTTCCCAAATAGCGGAGGTAATTTGATTCCTTTCAATGTTGAAAACACTTTGGTGTCACTAGGTCTGTCATTTCCCCTCCAATCCATCAGTCAACTTTGGAGCCTTCTCAAGATTTTGATCCAATGCTAAGGATGGAGTCCAACCCTCCGGTGACACTTCCTTGATTTACAGTTGTGGTGTTTTTCAAATAATGTAAGTATTGGGCATGACTATTTTAAAATGAAACTTGAGATTTTTTCTTCAACAGAGCCACAGCCATGAATTGCTCATGTCTGCTCTTCTGTCTAGTTTGTGCTGCTGGATACAGAGTCCTCCTAAAAGCCCTGACAGTGCAGGGGTCTTGAAATGATGAGGTGACTCTGTTGATATGGTGATTCTGTAGCTGGCTAAGTGGTCACTGGTTGGTTTACCCAGCAGGAGTTTTTGGAAAAATAACTTTGATGAGAGTAAAATAAAACTCCTATTTTTGTCTCCCTTGGAAGCTGTAGTAAAGATGAATCAATAAATATATTTTCCTTAATTAACCCTGAAGAGAAAATGGGAGAGAAGTACAGAGGTCTTTGGTAAAAGAAGTTGCTGGAATTCTACTGAAGCAAGTGCTGATATTGTTTTTAAGGTCAAAGACTAGAAGACTGGAGTTTAACTTGACATGTTCCTCCTGTGATATGTGCTGAGAACAGAGGTTCAGGGAAGTTGAACCCTCTTTTTTTTTTTTTTTGCGGTACGCGGGCCTCTCACTGCTGTGGCCTCTCCCGTTGCGGAGCCCAGGCTCCGGACGCGCAGGCTCAGCGGCCACGGCTCACGGGCCCAGCCGCTCCGCGGCACGTGGGATCTTCCCAGACCGGGGCACGAACCCGTGTCCCCTGCATCGGCAGGCGGACTCTCAACCACTGCGCCACCAGGGAAGCCCTGAACCCCTTTTATACAGAGATTGAATTATGTGGTCATGAATTTCTGTAGGACTAATTAGCTTTAATCCAATGGGAAATAACTTGATAGAGTAAGCATATAATGCCCAGAACAGCCAGAAGACCTGATAATTTTTTCATGCTATGTTGTGGCTCTAAACAGCACTACAATATTAAGCAGAATGAGACGAACATTTTACTTACTTTCTTCCTGCCGCTCAATTTGCTACTTAGCATCCTGACAGTTGTAAGTGCAAAATAATCTGTGAGGGAATTAGAATCTAAATCAGGCTTATATAACTGTGTTTGTAATTGCTAAACTTATTTGGAGATAGATGCAATCTAGCCTGAAGGATTCTTAAAAAATGTGTTTTACTGATTAAAAGATGAACTCATACACACACCTGCAGAAACACATATGTTCCTAAACTGATGATTAGATAAGTATTTGTATGTAGTTATTAGGTTGTTGTGTATGAGCAAATAAATGGAGAAATTTACGGCACTGAAGTAGCCTCAATGGAAGCATAATATCTTATGTATATTACCTCTTCAAAACTGTCTGATGAATGAGGGAAAAGAGGAATGAAAAAACATGCTCCTCTTAGGGTATTGGGGCACCATTTTACCTGAAAACCACATGTGAATTTTTATTTTACTATGTATTCATATCAGTCTTAGAATTATAAGTGTAACATCTCGTAATAACTTTTAAAGAGGAACAAAAATAGTGAAATCTTTGAGTAAGATGGGTTTTCCAGAAAGATGTGTTCAGTCTTTATCCTACACTTTTGTGTACCACTGGGCACCCTGTAATGTTGCCCAATTCAATGTTTGTTGCTCTGATTCAATTGTTGTAGAAACACTAGGGTACCTTTTTGAAAATGCCATTGCCTGGACCTCACTGAAGTCTAGTTAAATCTGAATCTCTGGGAAAGATTTTTCTACTCTCCCCAGATGAATCTAGTGTGTACCCAGGGGCGAGAGCCACCTCTCTACCTAAAGACTTAGCCAGTTTGAGAAACATGGATGAGATTATATTAGACACCATCTACCTGTCTCCACGTCACACCTCTCTTTGAAATTGTTTCCTTCATCCCTGGAACCTTAGGACAGCTGTAACTACAATGGTGAACTGATTGTAGGGAAGTGGAAACCTGGTCCTCATGGAAACCCAGGTCTTGTGTGTAGCCCCCTTTAGATCCTGACGATCAGTATCCAAGCTACTGATTCAACAGCAAAAAAACAGGGCTACTACTTCTTAACACTTGGGTCATTGATTTTTCTTTTTTGAAGTAACTTCCTATATCTTAAGAAAATTTTAATTTGACAAAATCCAAATTGTTGATTCCTGGAAATCTTTAATAACTATAATTTTATCAGTTTTAAAACCCCACAAAACTCTCCTACAATATTTTCAGTATTTGCTGAAGGATAACATCCCCCTTGCCTTAATCATGTGCCAGATTACTCGTAAACCTGGACCATATGCCGCTGCAATTTGCTGATGGGCCCAAGCTGCTTTGGTAGATTAAAAAATCCAAGGGGATTAGAATGGCTCAATCCTCACTGTGAATAGAGCAACGACAGTAGGCCAGCTCCATGCTCTCCTGTCTTTCCTTCTCTGTCCATTACCTATAGTCTCTGCCCTTAGGTCATTGGTAACTCAAAACCCAAAGGTCACATCAGTGCCTGCAAAAATGTATTTCACCCTAATAAGGTCTTTCTTTAGACACTTAGACAGAAACCAAGCTTCAGATAAACACAGAACATGCAAGGGTTGGAATAGAAATCGTTATGTGCAAAAGTAGGAAATATTTCCTCAATTTTGGCTTTAGGATGATCCTGGGGGGAGAAAACACTCTAAAATTGATGAGGGACATAAATTGCATCTTTCTCCTTTACTTGGCTCCTGTGTTCTGTCTAGCACAGTTAATGATGTTATTCTCTGCCATCAACATTTGGATGACTACAAGTTTTTCTATTTGTAATAAAATGGACCTCTATGACTCTTGACTTGAAATTGGAATCAGGTAGTTGATTAAATTATTAAAATTTAAAATGACCTTTGGGAAAATTTAATTTTCTGAAAGACACTTTCCCACACTCCCATTTTTCCTTTCTATTGCAAGTGAAATTTGCCCCAAATAAGGAGGTCATTGTGATTTATTTATCTCTTGTATTTTGAGATCCGTTTTCTTGATAGCAGCCACTTGTTTTAAACATCTGACATGGTGTCTCTAAAGATAAAGCAATAAAGTATATTGATTTGAAGTATACTAGTTATTCATACGGCTAAGAGTGCTTTATACAAATATAAAACAGTAGGAAAATGCTAGATATTCAGATTTCTGTGTTACTATTAAATAATTTGCATACTGAACAGTTATGTGTGGATTTTAGAGGGTAGGATTCTTAAAGTTTAGAGTTGGAAGCACTGTAGAACTCATCCAAACCAAAGCAGGAATGATCTACATTTTGTTCTACTCAATTCAAGAGTCTTCTCTAAATACCCCTGAAAAATCTTATTTGAACACTCCTAATGATGAAGAATGCAAGAGAATCATTCTTTTTATTGAATTTGAATCTTACACCCTATAGCTATTATTTATAGTTCTGTCTTTGAGAGCTCAGCAGAATAACTTTAATTTTGTTTTTCTCCATGACCACCCTTCAAATACTTGTCTGAGAGACACAACTCTATCCTCAGGAATGTGACAGTTACGATGGCAAACTTTGTAAAAGCATTTGCCTTTCACTAGCAATCCCACTTCCTGTATACAGGGAATGATGTTCCAACAGCATTATCCAGTATTACAATCAGCCAATACCAATACATGTGTTCAAAATGAATCACACACATATTGACTGAGTGTCTTTTCTTGGCAGTCAGAAAGGGATCATGCGCTCCTGGAAATCCTCCTTACTTTCTTTTTGTGTGTAACATTAAAGTACAGCTTATTTAGAAGATCATGAATCATACTAAAAAGCAACTCAGATCCCTTTCATATTCCCTGTGGTGAGGAGTTCTCTCTTAATCACATGTAAACTAATTAATAAATTAATTCATGAACTTCTTACATTGTCTCTTAATCAAGTTTCTTTTAGTTGACAGTGACACAAACATAACTCCAACTCCCATTAGAAGCAAAGGGATTATTAATAAACATTATTGTTATTATCGCACAAGCAAGATTCAGGTAAAAGATTGCAGGTTTCTAGCAATGTAACCAAGACTTCCTTTCTCTTGATCTCTTGACATGTGGGGGAAAATGCACTGTATTTCTTTACTCTCACGTGACCATCACACTAAAAACATTTCTGACACCAGATGTGTAGGTTTATTTCCTCAATGATCAATTCTCCAACACCAGCTGGGTGTCTTACAGTTCAGCTCAGTTCTGACACTACTTACCTGGAATTAGCGTAAGATCACACAAGTTAAGGGTTCAGTGCCATAAGACTGTCCCCATTTCAGGTGCCAATCACAAGCCCCAGGTTGTCACCTGTACCTCCAACTAGCCAGCTATCAAACAGCCTTTCCACAACTATCTCCTTGGGTTTGATAATTTGCTACAAAACTCACAGAACTCAAGAAGTCATTTACTTATAGTTACAGGCTTACTATATAATAAAGGATATTATCAAAAGGATAAAGATGAACAGACAGATGAAGAGGTACAGAGGGTGAGGGCCAGAAGGGCCCCAAGCACAGAAACTTCTATCACCATGGAGCTGGGATGCACTGCCCTCCTGGAACGTGAATGTGTTCACCAATCATACTTTAGAAAATTCTACAGCGGCTTTACCATGTAGACATGATTAATTATTAACTCATTTTCCAGCCCCCTCCTTCTCTAGAGAATGGGGGGATGGGGCTGAAAGTTCCATACTTCTAATTATGGCTTGGTCTGTCTGGTGACCATCCTGCATCCAGAAGCCCACCAAGAGTCATCTCATTAAAACAAGAGATGCTCCTATGACTCAGGAAATTACAGGGGTTTTAGGAGTTCTGTGCGAGGAACCAAGGTCAAAGACCCTATATTAGCAGGAACAAGAGGCAGAGACCAAAATATGTATCTTCACACAGAGGGAGAGCGTGAAGATGGCACCTGCCTTCCAAAGTCTCTGGAGAGGATTACAGTGAGCATTTAGATGTGTGTTTAATCAGAAGCTTGCCCCTTGGACTGCAGCTGTGAAGATAAGCTAATAGACCTCTTTCACAGGAAGACTGGGTGTTTCAGTCAGCTTCTTCTGCACTTGGCTCGGGGGTGTAGCTGTGGTGAGTCCTCACGAGCCATTTAAGAACTGGTTCTCAGTTCACTATAGCCTTGTGGGTCTTGTGGACACAAGCCCCGTTGACTTTCAAAGATAGATGTTTTGGGTGTCATCTCTCAGGTGCCCAGTCTTAAAAGTTTAGCTGCCATATTTGAGGTTGAAACCATTCGCTCCTCAGAAGAAGTTCGGGCTTGTAAGTTACCATCTGATTGTGTGGGTTGCTGTGCTGGGGGTGAGGTTTATGATGAGATTGTGTCTCAGTCTCTCCTACCCATTTTGATGTGGGTTTTTTCTTGTTCATCCAATGTGTAGGAGTTGCTTAGCTAGTTTTGGGGTTTCTCTCATAGATGGCTGTAGAGTTGGTATGTCCATGGGAGGAGATGAGTTCAGGATCCTTATACATTGCCCTATTGAACCTGATCCTCTCTGGTTGTCGCATATCTATGTGCAGGTTGGTCCCTGGATCCCCATCATGTCCAACTTGGGCTGTAATCCAGTTTGTATGGGCTGGAGGGAATTCAGGTTTCTCACTCTTCCAGATTATCACTAGATCTGTTATGGTCCCATTTTCTCCAGCTACAGCACAGGCTGTAGTATAGAGAGGGAAGCAACGTGTCTTGAGGAGAACTATAGATTCCCTATTGTTTTCCACTTGTTTTTGTAGGTCTCATTCTGTCCTACTCTAGATAGGTGTTCTCCATGTGGCAGGTGACGTGTTTACATAGCCTTGAATTCATAACATCCCAATTCAGTGGGCCTTATAGGAATGAAAAAGTTCTTGTAAGCCTCTGCATCAAAAATTCTAGGGTTGCTGGGGTTACATATATACACCTGAACTGGTGACCATGACCACTGGATTGACATCATGATTGGTCAGGCAAGAGTCACATGCCCCACTTTATACCCAGGTTCCAGTACCTGTGTTCTTACCTGTTCTCTCCATCTCCTTTCTATATTGATATGGAAGGCAAGGTGGTGTGGTTTAATGTGAACACCATGACCTTAGGACTTGAAATTCCTAGTGATTTTTGGTATTTTGAAAGCTGGAAAAATATATTATTTTTATTACTATGATTTTACTCTACTGAACTCCATCCATGAAATAGCCTAAAAAAGTGAATACATTTCTGAAAATAGTTTTTTTTGTTCTAAGATTAATTATATCATTAAACCCACACAAAAAAATCTGTCATGAAGAAAAGATATAAGGTGGATTTCTTTACAGTGATTAGAAAACAAAACAACAGAATTTATAATGAGGGCTCTGAGTTATGAGAAATGTCTTTAAGCTATTAACTTAAAAAGATTTCAAAGTCCCATTTTGTCCAATGAAAGCTTAGCAATACCAGACTGTATAAAGATGTATTTATTTAGTTTTGATAGTTAAATAACCATTAAAAACTCTTAAAATCTTCAAACATCTTAAGCAATTCTTATAAGCAAAGTACAAGATGTGGGAAGTGTGAAATCAAAAATGTTTTCACTCATTAGAGATGACCTTATATAGTTTCACCACTTATGAGTTATCAGGACATCTGTAACTTGTGAAAATGATTTTCCTATCTTATTCCCAAATATTATGTATTTTCTGTTTATTTTTGAAACATGTATATATGCAAACGCACATATTGAGGGATATATTTTTTACATTTATTTAGTTATACTAAGTTGTCAAAATAGGAGTTAAAAAATCCATTTGTTAAGACATCCCAACAAAGACATAACTAAACATACCACCAAAATTATGTATGGCCCGGCTCCTTCACAGAAAAGGTCACCTTTCCCAAGGCATAACAAACTGGTGCATTGGAAGTTAGAGAAACATCAATAAAGGCAAGTACATTTTTCACATGTGTACTGAAGGTACAGGAAAGTGAGCATAAATTTTAAAAAGTTTTAAAAAGAGGAAAATGGGGAATGGAAGATCAATGAGCTGGACAAAAGCGTTAAGCAGATAAAGAAATGGAAATCTGTTTCAAATCTGTTTCCACACAATCACTTCAAGCAGAAGAGAGAGGCAGTGTTTTAAACAGACAGATTGGAAAATTCAGGCTGACTTTTGGGTATAATTATGCCAGTTGGCATCTGTATTGGGTGCATCACATGTACTGCCTCACACCTTCTTGGGCCACTTTTAACTCCAGCCATTGCTGCAGCAACCAGTGGTGTGCAGCCCTAACAGGACAGGACTTGACCTCAGCTGCACAGCCATATCCGCATCTCCATGGAGTAGGGTGAGGCAGAAATGATGCCCACTGGTGCCACCTGCTGTGGGGAAAAGTAGAACACGAGAGCAGAAAAGGGTGTCAGCATATGGAGCAGGGTGGGTTGCAATTTTTAGTAAGGTGGTCAGTGAAGGCCTCACTGGGAAGGTAATATCACAACAAAGACCTGAAGGGAGTGAGAGAGTGAGACTCTCTGGGACAAGGGCCCTGTGGACACAGGAAACAGAGGGCAGCAGCTCTGAGGCTGCAGCATTGCTGGAAGGTTCACAAGGAACCCAGGAAACCATTATTCCTGGAACAGAGTGAGCCAGAGAGGCAGAGAAGCAGGAGCTGAGGGGGGAGGTGATGGTGCCAGGACATCAAGAGCCTCATAGCCCTCTCTAAAGATGACGTCTTGGACTGTGATGGGATGGGAACTCAATGGATGGTTTTGAGAGAGGAACCGACATGTCATGACTGGTGTTGAGATTAGACTGGAGAGCATGGGGCCAAGTGTGGAAGCAGAGACATCTGTTAGGAAACTGTTGCAATCATTTGGTAGAGAGATCATGGCAGCTTTGCAAAAGGTGGGAGCAATAAATGCAGGAAGATGAGGTGAGATTCTGGATTATTTAGAAGGTAGAATTTGTAGAATTTGCAAACAGGAAGATGTGAGACCTGAGGAGAGGAGTGAAAAATAATTTCAAGGTTTTAATTGAGACACAGGAGGAAGAAATTGCTATTAACTGAAACTGGGAAGACTTTGACTTGGTTGTTGTGTTTGGGATTAAGTTTTGGATACAATAAGATTGAGATACCAATTAGACATCAGAATGGAAATATATAT
Source organism: Physeter macrocephalus (assembly GCF_002837175.3). Lineage (NCBI taxonomy): Eukaryota > Metazoa > Chordata > Mammalia > Artiodactyla > Physeteridae > Physeter > Physeter macrocephalus. The sequence continues at coordinate 70,007,388 of NC_041220.1, read as the reverse complement.
TAAGCAGTATGCTGTGTGTATGTGTCTGGAATTCAGAAGAGTGCCTGGGATGAGTTGTAAATTGGGGAGTCATCATCATCTAGATGGTATTTAAAGTCACGAAATTGGATGAATCACTGAGGTAGTGTGTGCAGGGAGAAAAGAGGTATGTGGACTGAGCTGTGGGTCACTCCAATGTGTAGAGGTTGGTGAGATAAGGAGAAGCCTGCAAAGGACCAGAGAAGGAGTGGACATTGAGGTAGAGGGTAGAAAACAACTTCTAAAAGGAAGACCAGAATGAAATTATGGCTGAAGGGGATCTGTGAGGGCAAGAGAAGGATTCTTTGGTTAATTTTGGCGAGATAATAGCGTACGTAGACGCTATCGGTAGGTAGACAGGGAAAACTGATGATGCAAAAGAAAAGAAACAATTGTGGAGCTATGGCCTCGAGTAAGCAAGAGGTCATGTGACTTCATATACAAAGGACCTTAAATAGGAACACAGGTTGTACAAAATGACAGAATAACAGGAAGCAAGCTAGGAAGGATACGTGGGCACAGATGCCAAGAGGTGGTTAGATGTAGTGATTCAAGCTTTCAAGCTTTTGAGAGTTGTTTTCTCATGGTTGCTGTTTCCCTGTTAAACAGGAAGCAAGGTCAACAGCTGAAGTGATGATTGGGAGGAGGTGTTGGGTGCATGAGGACAGAAGAGGTTTGAAATGGTCCTTCTGGAAGTGTGGGAGAGCTAATGGATTAGGGAAACATACATTATTGCTGGGCTACATTAGGGACCTGTTTGACAGTGGCAACACGCATTTAAAGTTGTGTGCGTTTCTCAGCCATGTTCAGCTGCGGGGAGGAGCAGAGCCATCAGACCTCTCATTCATTCAACTTTGGAATCCCAGAGTCATTGTTGTGTCTTCTTTCCTCTCACTCTCCAAATGCACCCAATCACCAAGCAGCAGCTGTCACATCATTCCCACCCTCACCGGGGTCACTGTCACAGAAGGCAAGTGTAGGAGCTGCTGATGCATGGAATGGAGAGAACCGGGTGAGGGGGACACAGCAGTCTAGTGTCAGCAGATGGAGGGTCTAGACATCTGAGTTAAAGGATACTACACTTAATTAAATTCTCCATCCCAGGAGAACCAGGAAGAAGCTGCAAGGTTCTTTCTGACCTAACCTTAGAAATCTGAATTAAAGAGGAATCTGTTTTTGTAAATGACTTCCATTGGAACGCAGCCACATCCATTTCTTTACATGTTGTCTATGGCTGTTTTGGCACTTCAACAGCAGTGCTGAATGATTGCAGCAGAAACTGCAACGGCCTGCAAAGCCTAAAATAGTCACTCTCTGGCCCTTTATGAGGAAAAGTTTGCTAACCTGTAATCTAAAACACAAAGGAGTGTCCTAAGTGTCCTAAGTGGAAGCTTTCAAACTGATCAGCCTTGACCTTTGTTGTATACTGACCCTCATAACATGTAATGGAAACCTACAGTATTTATAGAGCAATATCTACCCAAAGATCAATTTCCTCAGTGAGATTAAAGGGCCATCGCTACCCCTCATTTCCTATCTCCAGAGATGTTCCCTAAGACAAGACAAAATTCACGTACTGCACCCAGATTTAAACATTAATTTGGGGATGTTTGCCAGACCAGATGTTTAGAAAAGCTAAATACCATTGATTTATTTCTTACCCTTTATGAGGCAACATTAGAGACAATGGACCTTATCAGAACAAATGAGAATAAACAACAGAATGCAGATCAGAGGAGAATTAGGAAGAAATTCTATTGGATTTTATGATGCTATAATTAATTTTGTATGTAGAAAATTGCTAATTATTAGCAAATTGTAACCTGCACCAACCGAGTTTTATCTCATGGCAGCTGTGCAAGGATGGACTTTTCTGTTTCATGACTGTCACTCTTCCTTGTACAGTACTGTGAGCATAATTTCCAGTATCCTGAGAATGCTCTCCTACAAATGCAATTAATCATCCATCAAATGCCTTTTGAGCACTTAGTACACAGTAGAGGCTGGGAAAACAGAGATTAATAAGCCCTGATTGCCATCAACAATATTGCAGTACAGTGGCGATTTGCACCCAGAACTGCAACTATTGTTCTTAAGTTGTTTTGGATCATAGACCCTTATGAGATTGTGATCAAACATGCAAATCCTATTTTTAGAAAAAAAAATTTGCCAAGGCACATATAAACATAATTTTACATATAATTTCAACAGATGTTTTATTTCCTGAAGGTAATTTATGAAAGTCGATATGGGAGTTTACCCCATTTTTAGAGTCCTTGAGGTATATAGCATGGGCACAACTGAAAAAGTGAGCTGGGGTGTGTGTGTGTTTGTGTGTGTGTGTGTGCATGTGCAAGTGTCTTATTTTCTTCAGGAGATTAAGATGGGAAAATGTAATATTTTCTAGGTGGGAGGAATGGTTTATGCAAAAGTAAAGAGACATGATACAGCAGGGGAATCCAGAAAGTCAAGGCAGTTTGGTCTGACACATTCCTAGGTTTTGTATATTGTATGGGTAGACTAGTCACTTTTCCTGAAGAACTGTATGTCCCTCAGGGGGACACACACTATGAGACATACTGTTTATCACATAACACTTAAGGACACATATTTGTTTGCCTTTCGCTGGTTGTTTATTGCTGATTTTCTCTTTTCTTGATTTTTTTTTTGCTTTCTTTTTTTAAAAAAATTAAAGTATCAATTTATGCTACAAAACAAGGATCTTTATACATACTATATAATAAAATTTAATCAAACTTCATAGCAATCTCGCTAGGTAAATTTTATATCACCTATAAGAAAACTGAGATCCAGAGAGGTAACCAATGTGATCAAGCCCACACAGCTAAACATGGCAGAGCTGGTAACATGACACCCTTTTTTTCTGACCCTAGGTTCTATACTTTTTCCTCTGGGCTTAAGACACTGCTCCAAGTAAATTTTTTATTGTAGGATAACTGATCATTTCTGGCTAATGTAGAATACTCCCTTAGAGTAAATCAGGTTATTAAGTAAAACCATACTTTTTCTTTAGTATTTTACATAGCAATTTTGTTTGGGCCAAGAATTTTGGAGGGTATAGGACTTATTTCTAGTTTTCCATGATCTTTCACTCTTACCTACCCTGACTTTGGTTTTTATTTTGGTAAAGAGGAAGCTGGAGGAAGGCTTATAGCTGGGATTGAGCTGAACAAGTAGGACAGACTGGTAAAGTCTTGGAAGGGCTAGCACCTGGATTACAAAGGCCTGGGAATTCCTGCAAAACACAAATGCCAAGCAGTAGACAAAATGACTCAATATCATAAAGAGAATTACACGTTAAGAAGTTTCTAAAACATGTTTTTAGCCTTCTTCAGGGGTAGCGAAAATTTATAATGACATAACCACAAAGCAGAGAGGGCAATGATGGCCGAAGGACAGGAGAAAGTCTACATATTCATTCACACATAGAGTCCTCTCCCATGTCCAAATGTGGCTTGAATCCTGTTAGCTTTGTTCTTTGACATAATAGATTATTTCTACAAGGTCTTTCCAAAATTTAAACCCAGTTAACAAATGAATTCATATTGACATTTACATGCCAGTTAAAGTTTCTGTAGGTTCTGAGGTGATAGACTAAGAAGGAAGTGACAGCACCCAAGTCCATCTTGGCTGTAATAAGATTCAGGGAGACCAGACTTAAGTGGCGTACTCTGACATCATACGGGGGCAGTTTTAGGATGTCTAAAGTCCAACAGAAAAAGAACAGTGATTGAAGATGTCAAAGGGAGTAGGCTTCAGTAGATTCATCTGTCTTGCTTCATAACTGTGCTGAGGGCCTGCTCTGCATACAGTACAAGAAGATCCATCGCTTGGTGAAATAATTTATAATGAGACATTGGGTCATAGTCATAAGAAAGGGAAAGAAAAGGTCAAAGGCACCTCCCAGTGTTGCATAAGTGACAGGGGAGCAGATCTGGAACAGAAAGTGTTGAGCACTGTTTGTCTGTCCCCACTGGAAGAACAACCTCTAACCCCATTAACCCAGAGCCAGTCAGGTCACAGCTCTGTTTATGTGAAAGTTTCTGTGACCTTTCCGGCAGCCTTTCCCCTCAGCTGGATCCCAAGCACAGTCCCATTTCACAGCCTTGCATCATCTCCTCGGAACCAGGCCAGGTGGAGAGGGAACAGCTGGGAAGGGAAGATTGTAAAAAGCCCCTACGATTCTACAGAGGGTCCAGAAATCCCCTTCACTAAGTGAACTGAAGGAGCCTGAGGGCACTTTCATCAAACACAATGGCAGTGTGAGGAGAGACACAAAATGCAAGTTGATTGGCGTGACCACATTGCAGGGCAAAAGACGTTTGTAATGAAGCTAAAAGTTTTATCTATTTCTTAGCATTTGGTAATATGACCACAGACATGTTCACTGAAGCCTAGGAACAGATGCTCTTGATTCAACAGTAGGGCATAAAGTCTCACAGCAAATACATCAAGTCCCACGGTATTTTCATAATTGAAATATATAGTTTAAAGACACTTTCAGTTGTTCAATGTCACTGCACACATTATGACTCATTTAAAAAAGAATCTCAGTTTCTAAAGTGACTCTTTAGTGGGTTTTCAGTAGATCCATAACATGAACTGAAATTATTTTGAGTATCAGTTGTTATCATTTAATCTTATCTCATTGCTCTAAATTGAAAGCCACTGTTACTCAAGCATATCTTGGAGAGATATGATGTCATTCTCCCCCTCTGTTTTGGTTATTTGAATACATTTCATGGCTGTTTCATGATTTACAAGTTGGGTATTACTGTGGAACTTTTAATTCTCTCTGAGCCTGTGTAATTGCAGCTACAAGATGGAGATGCCATCAGAATCTACCTGATACAGTTGTTTGAGAATTAAGTGGGATAATATATGAAGTTCTTAGCAAAACTTTGGGACATAGAAAGTGCTCCTAAGTGCTGGCAATAATAATCTTTATCATCACCATCATTATTCATCTAAATTCAGGTTAGTCAGAGAATACATTAATTTTAAAATGATAAATTTTACATTTGAAGATAGCTTATAACTTCTGATTATTAACTTAATACCATTAACAATACCATCTAATTTGAAAATGTACAAAAATTTCAGCATCCTCCAAATTTGCTTGGTAAGGGAGTCATATATACAGAGGGAGAGGTGTTTTTTTAAATTATTTAAAATTTTTTAAATATCCAGGTTTAATTTTCAGGCATGATAATGTTTCATATTTGGGACCAATCCAAAAATCCCAACGATTAAAATTTGTTAATAATCATATTTTCATTAAACATTTTATCTAATCTTTAAATCTAATATGCCAACATAGAGTCTTTGATGTTTTAAAATAGGTTTATTCAAAGAAAACATGGAAACATTTGTATACCAAAGTGGAATGCTTTAAAAAATGTGCCACTCAGAGGAAGTTGGGAACAATGTTTGACCTCAAACCCATCTTGTTTGCTCTATTTTAGGGCAGCAGATTCTCAAGCTTTATTGAGAAATGTTAAGAGATGAGTAGAAAGTGTTTTGAAATCAGAAGAAGAAGATGTGTGTCAGTGCTTATCTGCCACAGCAAGGAGACCTCCTTTGTTTAAAGGCCAGCCAAGTATTGTCTTTGGATCTTCATGTACGTATCCCAGTGACATAAATGGGAGTGTCAGGTTGAAATCCTTCCAGACTTGGAGACCTCATATGCTGGATATTTTAGACCTTGATATGAGAATAGTTTCCGGGCTTAGAATCAGATGTAATGAGAATGAAATAGTTTTCTAAAAGCTTCAAATCTAATTTAATCAGGGTATGTCCTGACATAAAGTTTCCCAGGCCCCTGTGTAGAAATATAATGCCTCAAAGTGGTTCACACTTTCACGTTTCAGAAACTTTTCATTCTGGCTTACCATGGCCTTGGCTTCCCTAATAGAAATTTTTCTTAGACATTCTCTGAAGGCAGATTCTAAGACAAAGGTTTCTGTATAGGTAATTAATTCATGTATGGATGTAAAACAAGAAGCAAGTGATTACAGAAAGCAAGAAGAAATGGTGGAGGGTTGAACAGGAAGGAGGAAAAGCCAACGCAGGGACTGAGTTGGCCACACTCAGTTCTGTGGTTCCTTCTGAAGAGCTTTCTGGTATGTGTTTCAGAATTGATCAACTGGGTATCAAAAGGAACATCTATCCTTAGCTTCTGCCCCTCATTTGTCAAGGGAAACCTCACTGATCCTCCCTTGCAGTTTTGAATGATGCATAGGTATTTAAAGACTTCCCATGCAGGTGCATCAAACCGAAAACCAAACATAAAGCAAAGAACACAGGCAGGAGCTGAGAGATATTAACACAGGCCTGAGTCAAGTGCTGTCAGGTTGCACCTGTGGGAAGCTGGTTGAAGCCTTCAAAGAACTGGTCACACCGCAGTTCTGGAGTAGGATGAAGAGAAGATTTGAGGTAGAGTCCAAGAGGTATCTGCTACTCTTCATCCCCTCCACCCCTCGGTTTCTTTCATTCCCTTTACAGTGTCCCTTTCAAGGTAGTGGCCAAAATTGCAAGGACTTAAGAAAAGAGGGTTAGTTGAATGAGCTGTAGTCCTCACTGCTGTAACTAGTCCTAAAGCCATAATCAGTATCTCCTCTCCTCCACGGTCCATTTTGAATTTCCCTTAAATGTGGCAAGACAGTCTAGTTGTGTGCCCGGTGGAGTGACCTTAGACCTTTATCCTCAGGGTTCAGAATAAAAAACATATTTTGGAAGTCTACGTGCCATCCTCACAAGATGCCGTATCTGACTGGTGCCTTTGCCAAGCAGTCCTATTCTATTCTATCGTTAGCTATTCTACTCAGGCAAAGTGCTTCTGAGTGAGGAGGTACGTAATAAGTCTAAGGCATTCTGTGAACAGGTACCCATTCTTATGTCTCTTTTGCTGCAAAACTGGCCTGTAAAGAATTCTTCTTTTCAAGATGAAGCAGACAGAAGAGGGCAAGTATATGATAAATGCACGTGCAGCTTTCTTTGTAATCTAAATAATGATTTTGGGGGGGAAGAAACCCACAAGGGTAACAAGATTCCTTTTGCGAATCATTCTGTAAATTCAAACTGCTATGCAAATGTTATGATGGTTAATAGTTATCACATGATAGGGATTTTTGGTAAGAGAGCCATCCACACTGGTGAGGAGCTATTGTTTTGGTTACAGAAAGAGCTAGGTTGATGCCCCGAAGTATGTGGGCATCGAAAGAGAGACGGAAATCCCTTGATGTTTGCTACCTATTCCTCCCCTTTCTTCTTCCTGTAGAACAGCTACCTTAGCTTCAGGAACCTCAAGTACTCTAGGCAATTTAGAAAAAGAAAATGCAGTTTGAAATACTGCATTTGCAAAGTCCAAGAATAATTTATAGTCATGGGTTCAAATATCAAATTTTTATTGCCCCCTCACCAGCTGCAAAGTGTTTTGTACCAGAAAAAATTTGCAATAACTCAGTATGGTACATTTTTCAACTCTGAATAAAGACTGCTTGAATTTAGACAGAGAGCACAAGACAGAGGGAGAGAGAGGGCGAAGTGTGTGTACAGGCCTCAGGGCAGGCACCTCACAGCAAGTTTAGGAAGCAAAAGAAGTGGGTCTGTGCTGCCGCTGGAGCTCAGACAGTGAGCATTGTAGTTACCAAGAATCCAAAGCACCAACTGGGCTACAAGGGCCACGAAGTAGCTGGAGTAAAGTAACAACCTGTGTTTAAAGACAGTAGCTTCAGGAGGCTGAAAGCAGATGTATTAGCTCGCCCTTTCTGTCCTATCCTTGTGGAGTTTATTGTAAGGGTGTCTTGGATTTTGAGCAGTTCTCCATGGTGAAAAGAGTCTCCCTGGACCCTACAGATGACACTTTCTACACTCAATTTATTACGGGGGTGTGGACACATTCCCCTGGCAGAATGAGATGATGAAATCTGAATATTTCAATGACATCACTGAAAGTGAAAATGAGGAAAATATGGCATTCGAGCTAGAAGATAAAACATGCCACCCAGCTCCCAGACCAAAGAGAAGTTTCTTCTGGAGACTCCTCAGAAGACGGGGCTACCTCATCAGTGGCCCCAGGGAGGAGGAAGGACCGCCCCCAGTGCCGCGCCCACTCTCTACGCAGAACCAGATCTCGACGCCAAGGAGCACGTGCTCAGTGTTTCGTCCTATCTGAGTTGTAATAGGGCACATCTTAAAACGTAAAAAGCAAGAACCAATCTGTTAGCGTGAGGCAATGCTGTATGTGATACCATGTCGATAGGCAGGCATTAGGTAAATCCTCTAACAGTCGTGCTGGAGGAGGCTCTGTAGCTATAAAAGGAAAACTCAGGTGTCAAGTCTGGTAAAGACTGTACAAGGTGGAAGAAGCCCAAAGTAATGACGTTGGCATCAGATGGTTGGCTAGTCTCCTCAGGAGTGGTTGCTTCTGGTGGAGGGCACTCCGTAGTGGCAGTAGCTAGATCATTCTTGATGAGAGAAAGCTCATGCTAGGTAGTCCGTTTAGAGCCTCTGGCCCTAACACGATGGCCACATCATTCACAACTCACCGCACTGGGCTGAGTAAATAAGGTGATTGACACTAATAGGATGGATCATCTTGTCCAGTTGGTTGTTGGGTGCATCTTTTGTGGTGAATGCATGTCAGGGGGCGTTCATGTGAGACATAAGTATTTGCATACTCTATGGCCACTTCCAGAGTTCCATCTACCTGCTTCTTCTCCAGACTTCCTTGCTTCTGGTCATTGATCGTTTTTCCTTCAGGCACAGTCGTCAGTGTGTATTCATAACTCAAACCACTATCCCCACCACACATGGTAAACAATAAACTGTACTGCTCACAATTAGAAAAGAGGGTTTAAATTTGCTAGATTTTTTTTTTTTTTTTTTTTTTTTTGTGCGATACGCGGGCCTCTCACTGCTGTGGCCTCTCCCGTTGCGGAGCACAGGCTCCGGACGCGCAGGCCCAGCGGCCATGGCTCACGGGCCCAGCCGCTCCGCGGCACGTGGGATCCTCCCGGACCGGGGCATGAACCCGTGTCCCCTGCATCGGCAGGCGGACTCCCAACCACTGCGCCACCAGGGAAGCCCTACTGCTCACAATTTTGAACACAGACAATCTCATTCACCTCAGTCTTTTGAGGACATCTCTGTGGAAGGCTGCAGTGTGGCAGCAGTACATTTCCTGCTAGTCCTGATGTATTACATCTTCCCATCCATGGACCAGACCTGAGTTTTTCTTCCTCTGTCAGTTGATCATAATTGTTTCAACTTGGGTTTCCCAGGATGCAGACTCTGTTAAAGGCATTTAACATGCAGGGGCTTTATTAGAGTGTGCTCTTGAGGACAGTGTCTGTGGAAGGAGAAGGGGTGAGACACAATTGCGCAGAGAAGGGAGCTGTGATGCAGATCTCTGGAGTGCCTCTGCCAGCCCTGCAGAGAAGACTGAAGACCAGGAGACTCCTGAGACCTGTCCTGAGCTGGGACAAGAGAACCAGATACTTATATGCCTCTGCCCGTGGTCACGGAATGTCGGCTGCTGAAGGAGGGGAGTGATCTTAGGAAAGGAAGCTCTATCCAGCTAAGGCAATCCCCAAAAGGGCTGACAGCTGACAGCTGGACATTACAGTGTGTGGGATAATGAGTCCTTTGTTCCTGAAGGGAGATCTGGGTGGTGAATCTCAGCATACGCCAGAGCAGTCAACATCTAGAAGGTATGATTTGAGTGAAAGGCATTGGTGCAGCAGAGATGGTTTGCAGGGGAGTCTCTTCATGTAATTTGCTTGTTCTTTCTGAACCTGCTCAAGTCTGAACCCAAATAAAACTTTGGTCCCTTTCATACACAGGATTGTTGCTGTGCCCACTGGCTTTATGGCTTGGCTGATTTTATAATACCCAGCTCATGATGGGCAGCTCTGGCCCCATAGTCATCTGGTATCTCAGGTAAGGCTCCAGATCTGAATACTCATATTTTGAATTTATGGGAGACAAGCAAGCTAGATTACCATCTAGATATTTATCCCATTCGTGAAGGAAACATGTAGCTCTGCTTTCAATCTCTGTGGTTTATTGATGACTCTAGCGATTCCATGGAGAATTAGGGTGTTAGAACACTAGGGTACAAATCAAAGCTGAAAGCTAACATATGGTGGAACAAAAAAGAACATACATGATATAAGGTAGGAATCCTTACAAGGTATCTTCAGTTTGATCTTTTGGAAAGCAATATCTGAAAGTCACAGTTGAAGTTTCTTTGTTTATAATGTTTTCTCTCAGAATATAGTTTCATAGAAGCCTTAGATTACTACAGATCTTAGCATCTTAACATTCAGAGATCTTCACATCTTCTAGCTAGTGCCTTTGTCTATAATTAAATGCCTATGTTTAAAAAATCAATCCTCTGGAAGATATACCAATCTTTTAATAATCTGTTTTAATACTTGATACATGTAAGTGAATACTTCTAATATCTATATCTGACCAATAAATGTAGATATTAGGAGAATTTATGTATAAATTATATATAAAGATATATAATAAGTAAAGTATATAAATACATACATATATACCTCCAATATATTATATACTCCTGGTATATAAATAGGAAAACTTGAGAGAAAATTAACCTAAATTTCATGGCCTATGCATATCTCAAATCTGCAGAATTTTATGGTGATTTTAAGAGCAATTGTTTGAACTTTGCCCCATCAAGATTTGGAGTCTAAAGTTCCCTCCCTTTGAACCTGGACCAGCTTTAGTGACTCTCTTATAATTAACAGAGTTTAGTAGACGTGAGCTCTCTAACTTCAAGGCCAGTCAGAAAAGACCATGAAGCTGGCTACCTGTCTCTCTTGGAAAGCTCACTCTGAGAGAAGTCAGAAACCATGTAGTAAGTCTGATTATACTGATACCACAATGCCGGAGAAGACAAAAGTAGACACTCTGGTCAACAGCTAAGCCTCCAGCCTATAATCAACTCCAAGTGTCAGCATTTGAGAGCCGTCTTTGACAGTCTACCCATTCAGACTTTCGTCTGACTGTGTCCCAACCAACATCTGAGTGCAGCCATATCAGAGACCCTTAGGGTGAATGGCCCAGCCAAGCATTCCTCAAATTCAAATCTGTAACATGAGAAGCAAAGTGAAATGTTTGTTTCTATAGTTTTGGGGTTATTTGTTAGACAGCAATAATAACCGAATAGTATGTGCCAAGTGCTCTGCTCTGCGCTCAATCAACTCCTTTAAATCTTGACACTAATGCAGAGTAAGTGTTATTTCATTTTAGAGATGAGGTGTTGAAAGTGGTCATCGAGAAGACATGACTGCCGGTTGACCCCGGAGCTGCACCTGGTCAATCAGAAGTTCCCCACCCCCTCCCCTGTCCTCAGAATGTATGTTCTTCCCATCATTCCCACAGTGGGAGCCAATTTCAAGAATGGACCCTTGAGAGAGCAATGTGTTGTTAAGACCATCTGGACAGTATATGTGACTGAACCCCATTAATACCTCCATATGTTTTTAAGATTCTGGCAGGCGGGTGTGGAAATTTACTCTTCTTGTGGCCGTGCAAGACAAGTCTTCATGTAAGTTCCCTTGCTTCTTAAACCTACCACCTACCAATATAGAGTGGTCTGCCTCTTTCTCAGTCTCTCCTTGCCCTTCATGGATGGGGGCCAGTTTCAAATTTCATCTGGGAAACTCCAGGGATCACAAACCAAGATGATGAAAGTGAGTTTCAAAGAGGTTAACTCTCTCCTAATGGCATGCAGCTAAGAAGAGGCAGATTTGAAACTCAAACCCAAGCCATGTTGACTAACTGTAACCTGAAAAATAGGATCTAAAGAATCTTACATTTGTGGAGTAAGGTCCACTCCTTAAGCAGGCAACATATCTGATATTGATTGAATTAGAAGTACCCATATTTAAATAAAATAATTAAAACACTTTCTAGAGTTCAGCATGCGCAGGCTGGAAATGAAAACTTTGGATGAGAGGGCCCTAGTGAAAAACGAATTTAACTATTACCATATGAACACTGTTGCCTGAATAGTGATGATGCCAAATGGCTGAGCAAAAGGTATTGGAAATAATCTGTAACAATTTTTGTAAAGATGTTTTGGCATAAAAATGAAGAGCAATTTTATTTTGAAATACTGAGAAGCATGAGTGAAAATATAATTAGTACCTGTAAAAAGTGAATAATTCCAGCGCTTTCCTTTAAATGACCTTTGATTAAATTCTAGTTCTTCCATATGCCATTACCCACTTAACCTAACATAAAAAAGGAGAAATCAGTTGTTGTGGGTTTTTTTGCCTTTCATCTCCTTTATACATCTACTGTCAAAACAGAAATATCAAACTTAAACTACTGTATCATATGCCAAGACTGATTGAGGGACTATAATTATTCTTGTTCACACACTAAATGTATTTTTTATTTGTTCTGATTATGTATGTGGTTTGTAGTGTATTTATACCAAATAAAAGCTCTTTTCCATTTCTATATTCTACTTCACTTATGTAGTTTTTTACATATTAACTCTGAATACTGGCAAAGAAACTTTTTATCAGTAATTACCCCTTTACCTCTCTGATTGCTTTTTTATCTCCTTCTGAGGCTTTTCACGTTATCCCTGTATGATATTTAACATTTGGGGAATAGGTTGGATGTTTAGGGTACATTTATTAGGACTTGGTTTGTTTGCTCCATGGTTCTTGAGTATTCATACGTGTAAGAATCACCTGGGGAGTGCATGATTAAAACTGTAGATTCCTGGGCCATCTTGCCAGACATTCTGATCTGAAGGGTGCAGGGTGGGGCTTAGAGATTTATATTTGTAAGAAGGATTTTAGGACTTTCTCTTGCAGATGGTCTGAGTATCATATTTGGATAAACGCTGTCCTAACTATAATGCCAGTAATTTCAGTAACTGCTATCAGATTGCAGGATGCCATTTACTATAAGTTGCAGCATGTAGACCTCATCCATATAAAGGTATAATGTTTCTTAAAAATAAAAATCTTTAAAAAAACCTTCCATACTCTAAAAACATTCCTCAAAATAAATAAATGCTGAAAGTAAAACCAAATATATTTATTATAGCTATTTGAATTATTAATTAAAATATAATTTTAGCAAAATTTACAGTATGCAATAACCTTAGCACAGAATGTATGCTTTATAATACTGATCATAAATTATATATTATTTTATATTTTATTACATAAAATAGATTATAGATTATATATATATTCTATGTCATAATTATCTAGAAAACATAACAGTTATAATTATACATTAATTAAAATAATCATTGTTTAATGATTATTGTTTTATTGTTTAATTCATGACAGTTTGCAAATAATAAAAGGTAGTCAAGGTTTAAGCAGTTACATAGTGCTCGCAAGCTGATTGCTTATTTATTCACATGCTTGCTATTGTCTTGAAATATCAGAGGTTGCTATAAAACCTATGAATGCTCTTAATGACTTAATTGCTCTTAGACTTGATTTTTTTACCTGTATACTCTTGTCTTTCAGATTATTTACCTCCAGTGTTTCTACATAAAATTTCTCCTCATAATCTACAAAATTGTCCTATCTTATCTTAAAATGATCATCAAGTGAAATTAAAAATGGAATGGGCAAAGCCAGTAAAATTTCCCTCACCGCAGTTCATTTTTGCATTAATTCGGCAACAAACCTATTAAGTAATCTCTATTACCAGCTAGTCCCTCAGTACTCAGAATATAAAATAACACAAAGCAACTGCTCACTAAGATGTTTAATATAAAATGTCTCTGTACTTCAAAATCTGTTTTCCTGAAGTAATAATTTCTCTTCTATATCTCTTCTTTGCTATTAAATTAGTTAGTGTAATATATTAAGAGAAGGAGCTTTGAAGTCTGCATTTGTAAGGACTCGATTCAAATCCTCTCTCATCAATGAACTGTGATGTGGAATAAGAATAATTTCTTTATCTATAAAATAAGGACAATAATATTTAATTCACAGAGGTTTTATTTTCAAAGTATTTCAAAGTTTTCAAAAATAAAATAAGGCAATGTGGAGGGCTCTACCTCCAGTATGACAGTGTGGAGAGCTCCACGAACCTGCTTCCCAGCAAAACCAATAAAAAATGTTAAAAAAAAAAAACCCAGCCATTTAAAGCCTCTGGAAATGGATCTAAGGGCATACAGTAAATGAAAACGTATTCATTCAAGAAAATCTACTAAAACTTGGCAAGAGCAGCAAGAGTCAATGATATTTGAACCAAGATCCACTCCCCTCTTTTCTCTCGAATCTTAGCTAGATAGAAACTCCACTCCAGACTTATGTACCAAGAACGCAAGACTCCCTCGCATTCTAGCTCCAAGTCAGAGGACTATTTTCCTAGGAGGGGCAGGACAACAGCATTTCCCATCCTGCTCCTGGTTGTCTCTTGCTGAACCTAAGTTCTGAGCAAGTGTGACTGACAGGTGGGAGCTCCTTTCTTCTACTCAGCCCCCACTTATGGGACAGAGACTCTACCTCGGGTACAGCACCACTGAGAATACAGAAGCCTGTCCTTTTCCTTGCATGTAAGGTGGAGGTTCCATGCTGAGAGAGGCAAGCTGAGAAAACCTGAGGCTACAGTTTACACTCAGCACTCAGCTCCAAAGCTGTATGTCTTACCATTGTCCTCACACCTAGCACCAGAACCCTGGCTAATATATTTTGCCTGAAAGGAGAATCAGGCTGTATGTTAGAAAGCTCTGAATCTTTTCCCAAAAGAACTGACTTCATTTGCAACAGAGTGTGGAAAAATTTGAACCTTGGGGAGTTCTCAAAACCAGCAGGGGTTGTGGGAACAAACATTTGATAAGAGATTGGTAGATTCATTGGGAATATAGGCAAAAGTGTTGGCTAGCTGTTTGCCAGGGAGAGCCAGGGAAAGAGACAGTTGGGAAGAGCACTCCTTGGGTCAGAGCAAATCTCAAACACTGATCTTAGGAGCTGCCCCTTCAAAGCAGCCTAAATTTCACTGGATTAGTCTGTTAAACAATTCATGCTCAGGACATTGTTGAAAACAATAAAGCAATTAACTGGAAATTATTGCAGTTTAACAGGTAGGTGTAGGCAGGGAAAGAGACAGTCAAAGAATGTCCGGCCAGATCACTGTCATCTGAGGGTGATGTGGGCTATCCAAGGCTGTGTGTTTTGATGAACAGCATCAGAGGCTTCACGGAGTGGTGGGTGGTGGTAAGATGGGTGATATACTTCACAAAAATAGTACAGTCAATAACAATAACAAGCCCTGGAGGGGAGGGAACAGTACTAGAATTGCTTCAATGTATTATCTATAATGTCATTTCCAACAAAAAAATTATGCAAAGCAGCAAGAACATAGGATCCATACATTGGGAAAAAAGCAGACTGTGAGTGACCAGATGTCAGATTTAATAGATAAATACTTCAAAGTAGCATTATAAATATGTTTAAGAAACTAAAAGGAAACTATGATTAAAGACATAGTGAAAGGTATAATGACAATGTTGCAACAAGTGGAGAGTACCAATAAGGAGCTATAAATGATAAAAGGAACTAAGTGGAAATTCTGGAGTTGAAAGTTTCAATAACTGAAAGGAAAAATTCATTGGAGGGGCTCAACAGTAGACTTGAACAATCAGAAAAAATAATTAGCAAACCTTAAAATAGATTGATAGAGACTGTGCAATCTGAAGAGCAGAGAGAAAAAAAGAATGAAGAAAAATAAACGACACTCAGAGAAATATGAGACAGTATAAGTACACCAACACACACACAATGTGAATACCAGGAAAGGAGACAGAGACAAGAGCAAAAAAATGTGTTTGAAGAAATAATAGTTGAAAACTTGCCAAATATATTGGAAGACATTACACATCAAGGAAGCTCAACAAACTCATAGGATAAATGCAAAGAGATCCACAAATAGACAAGTCATAGTAAAAATGGTGAAAGCCAAAGGCATGGAGAAAATCTTGAAAGCAGGAAGAGGAAAATGACTCATTGCTTAAAGGGAATCCCAAGAAAATAAACAGTAAATTCTCATCAGAAATAATGGAGGTCAGACAGCAGTGGGATAACATTTCCAATGTGCTCAAAGTCAAAACTGTCAACCAAGAATCCTACATGCAGCAAAGCTATTGTCCAAAAATGAAAGTAGAAAAAAGACATTAAAAGATAAACCAAAAGTGAAAGAATGTATTATTCACAGACCCATCTTTGAGAAATACTGCAGGAAGTTTTTCAGGATGAAAGCAAATGATCTCATTTTTTCAAATCCACACAAGAAAACAAAGAACACTATAAAGGAAATTATGTAATTGTGAAAGAGAAGATAAATGTATATTTCTTATCTTTTCTTCTCTTAACTAATTTAAAAATCAATTATGTAAAACAAAACAATATGCATATAATGGATTGCTGAGCCTATGACTCATAGAAAAGTAATATATTTGCCATTAACAGCACAAAGGAGGTGGGTGGGAACACAGCTTAGCTGGGCTAAGGAAATGAATCCAGATGCTAACTTGAATCCACAGAAACAAATCAATACATCCAGAAATGGTAAATGATGAATATTCTTGGCCTTTCCCATTATCCCTCTTTACTGAATGTGATACTGACTTTACATGCTCTGTTTCTTACACTCTCCTGAAATCTCAGGTAGTTCCTGCACTGGTGTGCTTTTGTGATGCAAGAGGGAAAGAAAAGAGAGAAAAGGTCAAGAGGCACGAGCCAAGTATCAACAAGGGACCCCTCTGCCGCATTTCTCAGGGGAGCTGAAGACAGGGAGTTAAGAGAAGTTGTATGTGAGGAAAGAGGACTTAAAGAAGGATAGTTGTGGAATCCCATCAGGATTTTCAATCAATTTGCGTAAAAAAAAGAGAACCTATTTTGAAATTAACTTTTATTTGCTCATCTGCTCTTTTGACAGAAAGCTCTCAGAACTACACTAGGTCTTAGGAAAATAGTACCCACTACATTCTCTACTAGCTTCTGCTTCAAGTGTTTCATTACTGATTTTTTTCATCTTATATCTTAGACATTTTGCCACTTGGCTTGAGTGATAGTTTGTATTTTTTACATAGATAATGTTAATTAATAATCATTTCATTATTTTATAAATAAAATTAATTATTAACATTAATTATTAACATTTCCTAGACAAATAAGAGGCAGTTTGGGTAGTATAGTCATTTTCACAATGTTGATTCTTCCAATCCAAGAACATGGTATATCTCTCCATCTGTTTGTATCATTAATTTCTTTCATCAGTGTCTTATAGTTTTCTGGACACAGGTCTTTTGTCTTCTTAGGTAGGTTTATACCTAGGTATTTTATTCTTTTTGTTGCAATGGTAAATGGGAGTGTTTCCTTAATTTCTCTTTCAGATTTTTCATATAGTATCATGTCATCTGCAAACAGTGACAGTTTTACTTCTTTTCCAATTTGGATTCCTTTTATTTCTTTTTCGTCTCTGATTGCTGTGGCTAAAACTTCCAAAACTACATTGAATAATAGTGGTGAGAGTGCTATACTACTCAAAGCAATCTACAGATTCAATGCAATCCCTATTAAACTGCCAATGGAATTTTTCACAGAACTAGAACAAAAAATTTCATAATTTGTATGGAAACACAAAAGACCCCAAATGTAAGCAAGAATATACAATGGAGAAAAGGCAGCCTCTTCAATAAGTGGTGCTGGGAAAACTGGACAGCTATATGTAAAAGAATGAAATTAGAACACTTCCTAATACCATACACAAAAATAAACTCAAAATGGATTAAAGACCTAAATGTAAGGCCAGACACTATAACTCTTAGAGGAAAACATAGGAAGAACACTCTTTGACATAAATCACAGCAAGACCCTTTTAGACCCACCTCCTAGAGAAATGGAAATAAAAACAAAAATAAACAAATGGGAACTAATGAAACTTAAAACATTTTGCACAGCAAAGGAAAACATAAACAAGACGAAAAGACAACTCTCAGAATGGGAGAAAATATTTGCAAACAAAGCAATGGACAAAGGATTAATCTCCAAAATATACAAGCAACTCATGCAGCTCATATCAAAAAAACAAACAACCCAATCCAAAAATAGACAGAAGATCTAAATAGACATTTCTCCAAAGCAGACATACAGATTGCCAACAAACACATGAGAGGATGCTCAACAAAAACCATAATTCAAATAGAGACATGTACCACCACGTTCATTGCAGCTCTATTTACAACAGCCAGGACATGGAAGCAACCTAAGTGTTCATCGACAGATGAATGGATAAAGAAGATGTGGCACATATATGCAATGGAATATTTCTCAGCCATAAAAAGAAACGAAATAGAGTTATTTGTAGTGAGGTGTATGGACCTAGAGTCTGTCATACAGAGTGAAGTAAGTCAGAAAGAGAAAAACAAATACCGTATGCTAACACATATGTATGGAATCTAAAAAAAAAAAATTGGTTCTTATGAACCTAAGGGCAGGACAGGAATTAAGACACAGACTTAGAGAATGGACTCGAGGACACAGGGTGGGGGAAGTGTAAGCTGGAACGAAGTGAGAGAGTAGCATTGACATATATACACTACCCAGTGTAAAATAGATAGCTAGTGGGAAGCAGCTGCATGGCACGGGGAGATCAGCTCAGTGCTTTGTGACCACCTAGAGGGGTGGGATAGGGTGGGTGGGAAGGAGACTCAAGAGGAAGGGGATATGGGGATGTATGTATACATATAGCTGATTCACTTTGTTACACAGCAGAAACTAACACAACATTGTAAAGCAATTATACACCAATAAAGACGTTAAAAAAAAAGACAATGACAAACTTGATTCAGGATTTAAGAAGAAGTCAAATTTGATAAATTTAACTTGGAGGCCAGAATAATAGTGATGTCGTTAATAAAGAAAGAGATATTGGGAAAAGAAGCAGATTTACAGAGGGAAACTAACAGTTTTGATCACATAATCTTAAAGATGATGTCCATTAGAAAAGTGATGCAGCTAATTCTTCTGATGTGAGAGAATCATTTATAAATAATTAATAAACAGAATTGCAGTGTGGAGATGGTCAGGGTATGTTCATAGAAATGTGGAGTTTTGTAGTATCATGTTTTTAAGGCAATGACAGACAGTATAAAATGGGATTGTTCTGATCCAACATGATAATTCATAGACATTTTAAAAATTTTATAGCCACTGAAGTCTGAGAACTGTGTTATATATCTTAGATTCTCAGAGATTGTTCCTGAAACACAGTAGGTACTCATACTGTCTGATGATGATTAGATTATTAGAATTAGGCAGATCTCTGAAGAGGCAAAGATACATTTCAGGGTCATTTGAAAGCTGATTCTGCATTCTTCCTCTGGGTGGTATGTAGCCTTGCAGATGCTGGGTTTGATACAAAAACAAGGAAAAGTCTAATTTATGTCAGCATTCACTTAAGTGGAAATGTATTGATTTTTAGAAAAAACCCTCTATAGCTGCCACTGCTAGCACTCTACCCACATCTCCTCAGCTCTCTACCATTTCATATACACAAGGCTGCAGTCAGCTTTGTGTCTCTTGGTAGATGGATGCTCTCAGACCTTCAGATTCCCCTTTCTTACCTGCACAGAGATCTCCAATGCCTGGGCGCTACTCCTCTTGCCTCACCACCATGGGCAATGTGTAACCAATGTCTGGTCAGAGAGGAGCTAATAACTCAGTCCTGTTGCCATCTGATCTAGGATGATGTTGAGAAATGACCCACACTGTCTCCAGAGCTCCCTTGTGGAATTGAGCCAAAGTCTTTCCTGGGACTTAGCTTGCTATGGTTTCCGTGCATGGCCTCCTTTCCTTCCTGATTCCTCTTTCCTAGTCCCGGAAATAATTTTTCCTGGGAACACTTCCTAATAAAACACGTTACATAGTCTAAAACCAACTTAACTGAGGTGTATTCGTTTTCTATTTGCCACTGTAATAAATGCCCACAAATTTGGCGGCTTACGATAACACGAATTTATTATCCAATAGTTCTATAGGTTAGAGGTCTAACAGGAGTTAAAGCCAAGTTACTGTTAAAACTAGTGACTGGACTAAAACCAAAGTGTTGCAGGGCTGCATTCCTTTTTCAAGGTTTAAGGGGGGAATGTGTTTCCTTGCCTTTTCCAGGTTTGAAAGGCCACCTATATTCTTTGGCTGATGACCCCCTCTCTCCATCTTCAAAGGCAGCAAAGGCTAATCGATTTCTTCTCACATCATTCCAACTTCCTCTTCTGCTTTAAAGGACACTTGGGATTATGCTGGGCTCACTTGGATGATCCACAATAATCTCATGTTAACTTCAGCTGATTAGCTAACTTAATTACATTTGTGATCTTAATTCCCATTTTTCCAGGAAACTTAGCACAGTCTCAGGTTCTGGATGTGGGGGACTTCATTATTACACCTATAGCAGTTATTAAACCCTGAGTATAAAAAAGGCTTGTGGTGAGAAAAATCAGACTGTTTTCTCAGATCAGGCATTATTCTACTCTGTTCAAAGTGTTATCAGTTTCTGCCCTTTTTTGGGAACTGGAGGCCCAGGCAGGAAAAGTCACATCAAGATAAATTACATCTGTTTCTAACTTGTTTGGTCCATCTTGCTTCTGTTAATTATTTGTGTCCTTGGCTAATTAAGTTTGGAGTTTAATCTGTGTGTATCTGGGGAGGGTAGAGGAGTCTATTCTTGCTAATCCGCAACTAACACAAAAGACTGTAAATTCAGCAATGATAATTGTAATGTAGTATTTTTTTCAGCTTGGACATAAAGAATAAAAAGTGTGAGCAATACTTCTTTGCAAGCAAATTCTCTTTCTATCTCAGTGTTCTAAAAGAGATTGAGTAGCAACTGCTGGAGGATATTGTAATAAGAATTCGAAGTTTGACACTTCAAACTAATATAATATTGTATGGTAGTTATAACAATGAAAAAGAATTCAAAGTATGATGGGGGTTACATGAGATTGTGTCTAAGATATCTTCTATCATATGTTTTATTATTGTAATGATAGCAACACAATGAAGTTAATAATGATTTGGGAGCTGTCTTTACATTACAGTATAACTCAAGTTGCCATCAGCAAAGCAGAAAGGAGACCATATCTGCAGCCAAAATTGCCCACATTCTGACCAGTGAAGTAATGGAAAACAAACTGGGAAAGGACAGAATTCTGAATCATGTTACCAAGGAAGTTTTTAGGTTTCCAGGGAAGTTTAGAAAACCCTCCTTAGGATACTCTTTTAAGGGACACCAAGCCATGAATTAGGTGCTCATGTGAAAGAGGACTTTTTGAAGCCAGAAGAAGATGTTTAAATATGCTTATGCTATTTTATTTGAAGCCAAGAAAGGAGACACTAGGATCATTTGTCATATATTAACTGTTGCTGAGAAACTAAGAAAGGTATTTCCAAAGTAAGATGCCAGCTAACTCTGGAAACCCTTGGGGCTGCTTGCCAAGACTGCAAACCCCATTTGTCACAGAGCCTGTGTAGAACAGAGCTTCTTCTAAATTTATTGTTTCCATTCGTTTTTGTCATAGAATTATAAACAATGTGAGGTTAGACACATGAAATTGCTATATGTGTTGCTTCTTTTAGCTCTGTCAGAAGCAGCTTTGTTTAATATCAACTGCACTGCTAAAATCTATGAGGACTCAAATCCCACTAGATCCTAAAGTTTTAAAAGAGTTAGGTATGGTTATCTTGTTCCTTTCTCTATGCTCTAAATTGCCCCAATGAATGAATGAAAGAAGAGAATGAATGAATTGTTGACTAAAAATCAATGTAGAGGTGCTTCTTCAATGTTTTGTGAAATGTGATGTTGAGCAGATATGGTAAATAGAACCATATGAAATTGTCTATATATTATTATTACTGATCTACACAAGTGGTGATTTCTTATGGTATCTGAGTAGATGACTAGTTAGCAGTTCACTTGTCTTTCCTCCCCCCAAAGTATCATATTCAGAATAAATCAGTTTATTAGGCCCCTATTAACGTCCAGATATTCAGATAAATGTTTTTCCATGTTATCTTATTTAACCCTTAAAACAACCCAAGTAGGCAGAATTCTAAAATGGCCTCTGAGATTCCTACCCCCAGTGTACATTTTTGTACATTATGCCTGGGACTGTGAATCTTGTAGATTTTACTTACATAATTAGATTATGTTAAGTAGCACCACTGACTTTAAGAAAGAGAGATTATCTGGGTGAGCCAGACCTAATCACATGAACCCCTTAAATAGCATGAGTCTAGAGATCAGACACAGAGGATTTGAAGCAAGAGAGGGATTTGATGTGAGGGAGATTCTTCTGTTGCTGGTTTTGCAGATCAAGGGAACACGTGGCAGGGAATGTGGCAGCTTCTAGGTATTAAGTGTGGTCCTACACCTACAGTAATAGGAAAACAAAAGACTCAGCTCAACAACAGCAAGGACATAAATTCTGCCAACAGCCCATGTGCTTTGAAGAGGAGCCTGAACTACAGATGAACCATAGATATAGCTGAACCATAGATATAGCTGACACCTGGGTTTTACCGGGTGAGACCTTGAACAGAGAACCCAGTCATGTGTGAGCTATAGAAAGGAAGAGATATTAACTTTATGTTGTATTTAAGTTCCTATGTTTGTAGTAGGTAACTTGTTACACAGCAGTAGAAAACGAATACAAATCCTTTAAGCCCTTTCATTTCATTTTATAAAAGAGAAATGGAGACCTAGTAGTAATGCCTGATTTTCTCAGGGACAAACAGAAAATATTTTAACACAAAGATTTTTGACTATGTGGTTAATATTTGTTTTTCTAATGTGCCCTTTGTAAAGAAAAAAGGTTTGGAAGAAGAAGTGAGAAGTAAAGTTCTGTCAAGTCAATGGTAAATTCTCTGTAGATGAGAGGTCACAAAAAAGTCATAGGGGGACTATCAGCTCGGTGCTTTGTGACCACCTAGAGGGGTGGGATAGGGTGGGTGGGAAGGAGACTCAAGAGGAAGGGGATATGGGGATGTATGTATACATATAGCTGATTCACTTTGTTACACAGCAGAAACTAACACAACATTGTAAAGCAATTATACACCAATAAAGACGTTAAAAAAAAAGACAATGACAAACTTGATTCAGGATTTAAGAAGAAGTCAAAGTTGATAAATTTAACTTGGAGGCCAGAATAATAGTGATGTCGTTAATAAAGAAAGAGATATTGGGAAAAGAAGCAGATTTACAGAGGGAAACTAACAGTTTTGATCACATAATCTTAAAGATGATGTCCATTAGAAAAGTGATGCAGCTAATTCTTCTGATGTGAGAGAATCATTTATAAATAATTAATAAACAGAATTGCAGTGTGGAGATGGTCAGGGTATGTTCATAGAAATGTGGAGTTTTGTAGTATCATGTTTTTAAGGCAATGACAGACAGTATAAAATGGGATTGTTCTGATCCAACATGATAATTCATAGACATTTTAAAAATTTTATAGCCACTGAAGTCTGAGAACTGTGTTATATATCTTAGATTCTCAGAGATTGTTCCTGAAACACAGTAGGTACTCATACTGTCTGATGATGATTAGATTATTAGAATTAGGCAGATCTCTGAAGAGGCAAAGATACATTTCAGGGTCATTTGAAAGCTGATTCTGCATTCTTCCTCTGGGTGGTATGTAGCCTTGCAGATGCTGGGTTTGATACAAAAACAAGGAAAAGTCTAATTTATGTCAGCATTCACTTAAGTGGAAATGTATTGATTTTTAGAAAAAACCCTCTATAGCTGCCACTGCTAGCACTCTACCCACATCTCCTCAGCTCTCTACCATTTCATATACACAAGGCTGCAGTCAGCTTTGTGTCTCTTGGTAGATGGATGCTCTCAGACCTTCAGATTCCCCTTTCTTACCTGCACAGAGATCTCCAATGCCTGGGCGCTACTCCTCTTGCCTCACCACCATGGGCAATGTGTAACCAATGTCTGGTCAGAGAGGAGCTAATAACTCAGTCCTGTTGCCATCTGATCTAGGATGATGTTGAGAAATGACCCACACTGTCTCCAGAGCTCCCTTGTGGAATTGAGCCAAAGTCTTTCCTGGGACTTAGCTTGCTATGGTTTCCGTGCATGGCCTCCTTTCCTTCCTGATTCCTCTTTCCTAGTCCCGGAAATAATTTTTCCTGGGAACACTTCCTAATAAAACACGTTACATAGTCTAAAACCAACTTAACTGAGGTGTATTCGTTTTCTATTTGCCACTGTAATAAATGCCCACAAATTTGGCGGCTTACGATAACACGAATTTATTATCCAATAGTTCTATAGGTTAGAGGTCTAACAGGAGTTAAAGCCAAGTTACTGTTAAAACTAGTGACTGGACTAAAACCAAAGTGTTGCAGGGCTGCATTCCTTTTTCAAGGTTTAAGGGGGGAATGTGTTTCCTTGCCTTTTCCAGGTTTGAAAGGCCACCTATATTCTTTGGCTGATGACCCCCTCTCTCCATCTTCAAAGGCAGCAAAGGCTAATCGATTTCTTCTCACATCATTCCAACTTCCTCTTCTGCTTTAAAGGACACTTGGGATTATGCTGGGCTCACTTGGATGATCCACAATAATCTCATGTTAACTTCAGCTGATTAGCTAACTTAATTACATTTGTGATCTTAATTCCCATTTTTCCAGGAAACTTAGCACAGTCTCAGGTTCTGGATGTGGGGGACTTCATTATTACACCTATAGCAGTTATTAAACCCTGAGTATAAAAAAGGCTTGTGGTGAGAAAAATCAGACTGTTTTCTCAGATCAGGCATTATTCTACTCTGTTCAAAGTGTTATCAGTTTCTGCCCTTTTTTGGGAACTGGAGGCCCAGGCAGGAAAAGTCACATCAAGATAAATTACATCTGTTTCTAACTTGTTTGGTCCATCTTGCTTCTGTTAATTATTTGTGTCCTTGGCTAATTAAGTTTGGAGTTTAATCTGTGTGTATCTGGGGAGGGTAGAGGAGTCTATTCTTGCTAATCCGCAACTAACACAAAAGACTGTAAATTCAGCAATGATAATTGTAATGTAGTATTTTTTTCAGCTTGGACATAAAGAATAAAAAGTGTGAGCAATACTTCTTTGCAAGCAAATTCTCTTTCTATCTCAGTGTTCTAAAAGAGATTGAGTAGCAACTGCTGGAGGATATTGTAATAAGAATTCGAAGTTTGACACTTCAAACTAATATAATATTGTATGGTAGTTATAACAATGAAAAAGAATTCAAAGTATGATGGGGGTTACATGAGATTGTGTCTAAGATATCTTCTATCATATGTTTTATTATTGTAATGATAGCAACACAATGAAGTTAATAATGATTTGGGAGCTGTCTTTACATTACAGTATAACTCAAGTTGCCATCAGCAAAGCAGAAAGGAGACCATATCTGCAGCCAAAATTGCCCACATTCTGACCAGTGAAGTAATGGAAAACAAACTGGGAAAGGACAGAATTCTGAATCATGTTACCAAGGAAGTTTTTAGGTTTCCAGGGAAGTTTAGAAAACCCTCCTTAGGATACTCTTTTAAGGGACACCAAGCCATGAATTAGGTGCTCATGTGAAAGAGGACTTTTTGAAGCCAGAAGAAGATGTTTAAATATGCTTATGCTATTTTATTTGAAGCCAAGAAAGGAGACACTAGGATCATTTGTCATATATTAACTGTTGCTGAGAAACTAAGAAAGGTATTTCCAAAGTAAGATGCCAGCTAACTCTGGAAACCCTTGGGGCTGCTTGCCAAGACTGCAAACCCCATTTGTCACAGAGCCTGTGTAGAACAGAGCTTCTTCTAAATTTATTGTTTCCATTCGTTTTTGTCATAGAATTATAAACAATGTGAGGTTAGACACATGAAATTGCTATATGTGTTGCTTCTTTTAGCTCTGTCAGAAGCAGCTTTGTTTAATATCAACTGCACTGCTAAAATCTATGAGGACTCAAATCCCACTAGATCCTAAAGTTTTAAAAGAGTTAGGTATGGTTATCTTGTTCCTTTCTCTATGCTCTAAATTGCCCCAATGAATGAATGAAAGAAGAGAATGAATGAATTGTTGACTAAAAATCAATGTAGAGGTGCTTCTTCAATGTTTTGTGAAATGTGATGTTGAGCAGATATGGTAAATAGAACCATATGAAATTGTCTATATATTATTATTACTGATCTACACAAGTGGTGATTTCTTATGGTATCTGAGTAGATGACTAGTTAGCAGTTCACTTGTCTTTCCTCCCCCCAAAGTATCATATTCAGAATAAATCAGTTTATTAGGCCCCTATTAACGTCCAGATATTCAGATAAATGTTTTTCCATGTTATCTTATTTAACCCTTAAAACAACCCAAGTAGGCAGAATTCTAAAATGGCCTCTGAGATTCCTACCCCCAGTGTACATTTTTGTACATTATGCCTGGGACTGTGAATCTTGTAGATTTTACTTACATAATTAGATTATGTTAAGTAGCACCACTGACTTTAAGAAAGAGAGATTATCTGGGTGAGCCAGACCTAATCACATGAACCCCTTAAATAGCATGAGTCTAGAGATCAGACACAGAGGATTTGAAGCAAGAGAGGGATTTGATGTGAGGGAGATTCTTCTGTTGCTGGTTTTGCAGATCAAGGGAACACGTGGCAGGGAATGTGGCAGCTTCTAGGTATTAAGTGTGGTCCTACACCTACAGTAATAGGAAAACAAAAGACTCAGCTCAACAACAGCAAGGACATAAATTCTGCCAACAGCCCATGTGCTTTGAAGAGGAGCCTGAACTACAGATGAACCATAGATATAGCTGAACCATAGATATAGCTGACACCTGGGTTTTACCGGGTGAGACCTTGAACAGAGAACCCAGTCATGTGTGAGCTATAGAAAGGAAGAGATATTAACTTTATGTTGTATTTAAGTTCCTATGTTTGTAGTAGGTAACTTGTTACACAGCAGTAGAAAACGAATACAAATCCTTTAAGCCCTTTCATTTCATTTTATAAAAGAGAAATGGAGACCTAGTAGTAATGCCTGATTTTCTCAGGGACAAACAGAAAATATTTTAACACAAAGATTTTTGACTATGTGGTTAATATTTGTTTTTCTAATGTGCCCTTTGTAAAGAAAAAAGGTTTGGAAGAAGAAGTGAGAAGTAAAGTTCTGTCAAGTCAATGGTAAATTCTCTGTAGATGAGAGGTCACAAAAAAGTCATAGGGGGACTACCCTGGTGGTGCAGTGGTTAAGAATCTGCCTGCCAATGCAGGTGACACGGGTTCGAGCCCTGGTCCGGGAAGATCCCACATGCCACAGAGCAACTAAGTCCATGCGCCACAATTACTGAGCCTGCGCTCTAGAGCCCACGAGCCACAACTACTGAGCCCATGTGCCACAACTTCTGAAGCCCTCACACCTAAAGCCCACGCACCTCAACAAGAGAAGCCACCACAATGGGAAGCACACGCACCGCAGCGAAGAGTAGCCCCTGCTCGCTGCAAGTAGAGAAAGCCCGCACAAAGACTGAACGCAGCCAAATAAATAAATAAGTAAATTTATTTATTAAAAAAAAAAAAGTCATAGGGAAGGTCCCTTACTCGTGGCTCCACTAGACCTTTTACATTTCTGTGTGTTTTAATCAGGAACACAAAGAGCCTCTGTGAACTCAGTTTGAGTATGATCAAAAGTGTTTGGCAAGAAAGAATCACATGGTGTCAGATGAGCTTAAATATCTTTCTAAAGTGAGAGATGATTTTGTGGTTTGTGGCACCTTCCCAGAGTTCATGTGATTTCTCCTTATTTATTTCTTTCTTGCTGAGAAAACAGCACACCAAACCCAACATGTGATGAACTATTTTTCTTATAAATCACATTATACTATTTCATCACATGTTGCTGTGATTCCTGTGGATCTCCAGGACTAAGAAAAGCAGCATATAGCAAGATCGCCAAGAAAACTCCATATCTTATTACATTAAACGTTTTGCGTGTGTGTGTGTGTGTGTGTGTGTGTGTGTCTGTGTGTGTGTGTGTCTGTGTGTGTGTGTGTGTGTGTGAGAGAGAGAGAGAGAGAGAGAGAGGGAGAGATAGAGGGTGTGGGTGTGTGTGAGTGTGTGATATCATTCTGACTTCTAAAACTATGGCATGCGATGGTCATATTTTATATAAATCATGTAACTAAGAAAAATCCTAAGAAGATTATTTTTCAAGTTACTCATAATCCCAATACATAGAAATTTACTGGTTTTTAAAAATTAGCTTTATTCTAGACATAGAATATTTATTTGCAGATAAAAGGATAGATAGAACAAAAATTAATATACAATAATAACATTTTGAAATAAAATAGAATTTTACTTGGAAGAAAAGAAATTAAAGCTATGCTGAACTTTAGATAATTAACTTCCTTACCCCATAACATGTTAGTTCTAGAAGAACCCTCTGAAGCAGAAGTGGGAAAACTTTTTCTGTAGAGAGCCAGATAGTAAATATTTTAGGCTGTGGGCCACACACGTTCTCTCTCATGTATCCTTGTGTGTGTTTAGGGGAAGGGACGCGTATTTTACAACACTTTACAAATTTAAAAACCATTCTTAGATCCAGGGCTGAACAAAAACAGGCCATAAGCCAGAACTGGCCCAAGTAAGAATAAAATATTATGACAAATATTAAAAGATCAATTTTTAGGCAAATTCTTTTATTAAAGCATAATATGCTAAGAAAATACACAAATCATGAGCACATAGCTCAAAACATTTTCATGAGGTGAACTCACTTGAGGAATGAAATGAACTGGAGTAAAGAAAAGGTCCATTTTTAGCAGCTCTGAAGCTGCCCTTCTGCCTGTGGCAGCCATGGAGGTGTTGCTACCATCTATCTTCAAGAAAAGACTTGCTTCAGCTGCCTGGAGTGCAAAGAGTTGACTGCCCTGAGCTGCAGCTTTTTCAGCATCTGTGGCCCCTAAGGCTCAGTTCTTCTGGGGCAACCCCAGCCAATAGCTGAATATAGTGGGGTTATTAGAGCCTGACCATTCCTGGCCAATGTAGAACTCTTCTATTTGGCAGTCTTTTTGTGGAGCTTTCCATTGGGTTGGCTGAGACTTTCTCAAATCTGCGTTATGCTCTGAGGCTTACCTCAATTCTGTTTTCTCGCACAGGTGTCAGAGCCGCACAGGGTATAGAGACTTTCTCTTCTCAACCACACTTCCACCTACTTATATTTTTCAAGTGTTACCTCTCAGAAACCTATTGCCATCCTAATCAGTCTCAGCATCTGCTTCCTGGAGGGCTCAGACTGACACCTGTCCCCTTCCATCCTCTCCTCCATCATATCAAGCATAACCACTACCCTCTCTTCTAACTCCCTAGGTAGTTTCCTGGATTAAACTGAGTATCAATTGAATCATACACTGTGTAGTAGTTTGTCACTGGCTTATTTTGTTCAGTATTTTGTTTGTGGGATTCATCTTTCTTATTCTTATAGTTGTAGATTGTTCATTCTTTTTCTTTAGTTTTCTATTGTATGACTATACCAATATTTAGTTATCCATCCTATGATAGATGGACATCAGGTTGTTTTGAGTTTGAGGTTATTATATAGAGAGTTGCCATAAACATTGTTGTTATGTGACTTTTGCTGAACATTTGATTCGTACCTTTTGCTTGGGTTTATACCTAGGGGTGCAATTGCTAGGTATACCACATGTATATGCTCAGTTTTAGTCAATTTTGTCAAACAAATTTCCAAAGTTCTATTATGAATTTACACTCCCATCAGCAATATATGATAGCTCCAGTTGTTCCATTAAATTTTTTTTTTATTTTAGCCATTCTGGTGGGTGTAAAGATATATTACATTATAGTTATAATTTGAGAGTTATTGAAAAATGAATGCAGTTTATATGTTTAGCGGCCAGTTGGATGTTCTCTTTTGTAAAGTGTCTCCAGGCATTTCGTACACGTTTCCTTCTATTGTATTCTTTGTATGCGTTTTTCATATTGATTTTTTGATGTTCTGGAGAAGATCAAAGCTGTTCTTTATATATATTGTGGATAGTAATCATTTGTTGAATATATATAGTTCAAATATATTCTACTCTGTTTTACTCTTCTAATGGTGTCTTTTCATGAAAAGAAGTTCTTAATTATAATGTAGTCTAATTTATTATTTTTTCTTTATGGTTAAAGTTTTTTGTGTTTATTTGCCTACCATAGGAGATAAGGTCATGAAGATATTTTCCAAAGTCATGAAGATATTCTCCTATGATTTCTTCTAAAAAGCTTTATTGTTTTAACATTTACCTTTTGACTATATATTTTGTGTATTAAGTGAGGTAGTGATCATGATCCACTTTTTAATATGAACATTCAATTTCCCTGGCACCATTTATTGAAAAAGCATCTTTTTAGTGATGCATTAAATATACATCTAGATCATAAAAGAAATGATGCTTTCTTTACCCTCAATTTTGTTTTATTGGTCTATTTCTACTTCCTTGCCTTATTACCATATTTTCCCAATTATTACAGATTTATAATATATCTTGCTATCTAACATTGTAAGTTCCAGCTTTGTTCTTCTCCCAAGAATGCCTTGGCTATTCTTCGGCCTTTACATTTCCATATAAATTTTATCATCAACTTGTCAATTTTCACTCAGTTCTATAAATTAAATCTATGGATCAACTGAATGACAATTGATATTTTTACAATACTAAATCTTCCAAACAGTGAACATGGTATAGACTTGCGTATATTAAATCTTCTTTAATTACTCTTATTATTATTGTGATTTCTTTTTTTTGGTGTGGAGGTCTTGTACATATTTTACTATATCTATTTCTAGATATTTATTAGTTAAAATAATTTTTCTGTAGATTTTTTCAGACTTTCTATATAGCCAATCAAATTGACTCTGAATAATTACAGTTTTATTTCTTCCATTCCAATATTTGTAACTTGTTTTTTTTTTTTTTGTCCTTTTTATCAACACTTAGGGCTACCAGTGCAATGTCTAGCAGCACTAAAATGATGGTAACAGTCATCCATATCTCATTCTCAACCTTAGGAGAAAAACTTTCAGTAATTTATTATTAGGTAGATTTTTTGTAGATAATCTTTCAAAGATTAAGAGAATTTTTTATTATTATATAAATGTTGAATTTTGTAAATGCTTTTTTGCATCTATTGAGATTATACCATGAATTTTCTCCTTTTGTTCATTTATTTTCTTATATTAAACCAAATTTATATTCTGGAGTAAGCTCCTTTTCCTATATTGTTGTATTCAGTTTTCTAATAACGTTTAGAATTTCTGCATCTATTATTATGAAAAAGAATGGTCTGTGATTTTTTTCTTTTGGTATCCTTGACAGTTTTTGTATAAAGATGATCTTGGACTCATACATGAGTGTTCCTTTTCTATAATTTCTGAAATAATTTTGGTAAATTGTTTCTCTTAAAATTGTGGAAAAATTCACTGGAGAAGCCGTCTGGATCTAGTGCTTTCTTTGTGATTTCAATTTCTTTGATAGATTTAGGATCATTAAACATTGGTGTCAACATTGGTAATTTGTTTTTCTAAGGAATTTACCTTAACTACAGAGTCAAATTTTTTTCGTGTAAAGTTGTTTCATTATAGTTTACCCCTAATTTTTTTTATATCTAGAATCTGACTCTTGTTTATTCTTTCATGACTATTATTGGCAATTTGTGTTCTTTCCCTTTTGGGGGAGGACATCTTTCTAGCAGTTTATCAATTTAATTAATTTTTTCTAAGAACTGACTCATGGCTTTGTTGATATTTCTCTACTGTTGTTATTTTCTCTATTTCATTGATTTCTGCCTTTCTGATTTTATTTTATTTTTCCTTACTTCTACCTCATTTGGGTTTGATTTGCTACTCTTCTAGCTTCTTAAGGTGAAATAGTAGGTCATTGACTTAGACTTTTCTTCTTTTCTAATACAACCATTTAGAGTTATAAATTTTCATGACTTTAGCTATTTCCTAGAAATTCTGATATTTTCTAATTCGAATCTTTTCTAATTATCTATTTTCTTATTTCTTTTTTGACATGTGATTTATTTAGGAGTATGTTGTTTATAGGTATTTGCAGCTTTTCTAGGAATATTAGTTTTAGCCATTTCTAATTTAATTCTATGGTGTTAAGAAAACTTACTCTGAAATATTTGTTTTCTTGATATTTATTGAGAATTTTTTTCTTGGCTCAGCATATGTTTTATTCTGATGAACATCCTTTGTATACTGGAAAAGACCATATTTGTGCCACTTGTTAGGTTAAATATTTATTAACATCAAGTAAAGTAAGATGGTTGATAGTATTATTCAAATATTCTCTAACTTGTTTGATTTTTTTGACTACTTGGTCTATCAATTACTGACAGAATGGTATTAGAGCTTCCAGCTATGAAGCTGTGTTTTTCTATTTCTTCCTTTAGTTCTATCTGTTTTTCCTCCATGTAGTTTGAAGTTCTGTTATTAGGTGCATGTACATTGTGATTTTTATGTCTTCTCAATGGTTTGTTTCTTCTTCCATGACATGTTCCCTTTATCTCTGGTAATACTCTTCAAATCTATTTTTTTAATGTGACTATAGTCATGACAATAGCATGTGATATAGCATAATTTTCTTGTGCTTATGGTTTTCATGGTATATGTTTTCATATTTATTCCAGTTTCTCTCTTAAAATGAATCATTTATAGAAAGCATATACTAGTTGAATCTTACTTTTTTATAGTGTGACAATCTCTGATTATTTTTCTTTTTTATTAAATGAAAGATTCTTTAAATTCTATAGTGCTTTACAAATTTCAAAAATTTTTACACATATGATTTCATCTAATCTCATAATAACACTTTACCCCCTACCCCTATATTGCCCCTCCCCCTGACAATCTCTGATTTTAAATGGAATCTCTGATCACTTTATATAGAGTTCAATTATTTCATTTCATTGGATTTATATCTACCATTTTGCTATATGATTACTCTGAATGTCATTTTATGTGATTTTCTCTATTCTAACTGAAAAGTTTTTAATCACATAGGTTGTAATTTTTGGTTGTTGTTGCTTTCAATGTGGCTTTCTTCTCTAAATGTATCTGTTTTTCTCTTACAATTTGTTTTTTTAAAAGCTTGCTGGTCTAATCTCATCTCTTGATTTTGTGTAATTTCATCTTTGAAAGTTTTGTAGTATTTTTTTCATATACAACGATGTCTATGAATAACTATTTTTATGATTTTCTTTTCTGTTTCCTTAGATATTTACTTTTGTGATATGTGTCTTTCATTTCATTCACCCAGTGTTCCAGTCCTTTATTTATCCCCTTCCCCACCTAAGAGTTTCATGCTGATTTCATTTGTTATCACTATTATTATTTTTTATTGAAGTATAGTTAATTTACAATATTATACTAGTTTCAGGTGTACAGTATAGTGATTCAATATTTTTATAGATTATACTCCATTTAAAGTTATTATAAACTACTGGCTATAGTCCCTGTGCTGTAAAATTTATCTTTGTAGCCATTTATTTTATGCATAGTATTTCCCACTTTTTAATCCCCTACGTTTATGGTTCCCTTCCCTCCTTCCCTTTCCCCACTTGTAATCATTAGTTTGTTCTCTATATGGTGAGTCTGTTTCTGTTTTGTTATATTCATTCATTTGTTTTATTTTTTAGATTGCACATATAAGTAATAATATAGAGTATTTGTCTTTCTCTGACTTATTTCACTAAGCATAATACCCTCCAGGTCCATCCATGTTGCTGCAAATGGCAAAATTTCATTCTTTTTAATGGCTGAGCAGTATTACATTGCATATATATATTGGGTTGGCCAAAAAGTTTGAGTAAAAATAAAAGACACATTTTTCATTTTCACCAAGAACTTTATTGAACAACATATTCACCCTTTTGTTCCACTACCTTCTGCCATTTTTCAGGCAACTTCATAATTCCATCTTCCCAAATTTTTTTATCTTTTTGAGCAAAGAACTGTTCCAGGTGCCTTTTACAGTCTTCCATGGAATTGAAATTTTTTCCATGAAAAGAATTTTGTAAAGACAGAAATAAATGGAAATCTGAAGATGCGATGTCTGGTGAATACGGAAGATGAATCAGAACTTCCCAGCCAAGCTCTAACAGTTTTTGCCTGGTCATCAAAGAAACATGCGATCTTGCATTATCCTGATGGAAGATTATGCGTTTTCTGTCAACTAATTCTGGACGCTTTTTGTCAAGTGCTGCTTTCAGTCAGTCTAATTGGGAGCAGTACTTGTTAGAATTAATCGTTTGGTTTTCCGGAAGGAGCTCACAATAGAGGACTCCCTTCCAATCCCAACATATATACATTGCTTTCTTTGGATGAAGACAGACCTTTGGTGTGGTTGGTGGTGGTTCATTTTGCTTGCCCCATGATCTCTTCCATTCCATGTTATTGTACAGTATCCACTTTTCATAGCCCATCACAACGTTTTTTAAAACTGAACATTTTCATTACGTTTAACTAGAGAATCGAATGAGGAAATATGGTCAAGAAGGTTTTTTTCACTTAACTTATGTGGAACCCAAACGTCAAAGCGATTAACATAACCAAGCTGGTGCAAATGATTTTCAACACTTGATTTGGATATTTTGAGTATGTCGGCTATCTCCCACAAGGCGTAATGTTGATTGTTCTCAATTAATGTCTCGATTTGTTCACTATCAACTTCAACTGGTCTACCTGACCGTGGAGCATCGTCCAGTGAGAAATCTCCAGCATGAAACTGCGAATTACTTTTGATGAGTTTGATCAGTCACAGTACCTTCTCCATACACTGCACAAACCTTTTTTCATGTTTCAGTTGCATTTTTACCTTTCTTAAAATAATAAAGCATAATATGCTAAAAATGTTGCTTTTTTTCTTCCATTTTCAACATTAAAATGGCTACACAAAAATTCACCAATTTTAATGTCTTTTTTTAAATACACACTGATATGACAGCTGTCACAATCTAACAAAATTGTTTCGAATGAAGTTAAAGACAACTAAGTGCTGTTAGAGCCATCTTATGGAAAAAAAACAACCTTTTGTTCAACCTAATATATTTACCATGTATTCTTTACCCATTCATCTGTTGGTGGACTCAGGTTGCTTCCATATCTAGGCTGTTGCAAATAATGCTGCTATGAACATCAGGGTGCAGTTATCTTTTTGAATTAGTGTTTTCATTTTCTTCAGGAGTGGAATTGCTGGATCACATACATAGTAGTTCCAATTTTAGTTTTATGAGGACCCTCCATACTGTTTTCCATAGTGCCGGCACCAATTTATATTCCTACCAATGGTGTACTAGAGTTCCCTTTTCTCCACATTCTTGTCAACGTTTGTTATTTGTAGACTTTTTGATGATAGCCATTCTGACTGGTGTGGGGTGATATCTCACTGTGGATTTGATTTGCATTTCTCTGATGATTAGCAATGATGAGCAACTTTTCTTGTGCCTGTTGGTCATCTGTACATCTTCTTTGGAAGAATGTTCAGTCTGCCCATTTTTAAAATCAGGTTGTTTGTTTTTTTGATATTGAGTTGTATGAGCCATTTATATATTTTGAATATTAACCCCTATCAGTCGTATCATTTGCAAATATTTTTTCCCCTTCAGTAGGTTGTCTTTTCATTTTGATGATGGTTTCCTTTGCTGTGCAGAATACTCTGATATAAATCATAGCAATATTTTCTTGGATCTATCTCCTAGGCAAAGGAAACATAAGCAAAAACAAACAAATGGGACTTAATTAAACTTAATAGCCTTTGTTATAATTATTTTGAATGAAGCTAATTATCTGTTAAAGAATCATGTGGGGAGAAATGGAGGTAGTGAAATAAGCCAGTCAGCTTCTTCATAGGATTACGGTTGCAAATATACTCAATAGATTTGTCATTTCCTTGCTCTAGGGACAACTTTCTTGTTGCTGTTATCGTTGTTGTTATTGTTTAAGAGGCTTATTGAGGAAGTCTTTGGGTCACAGCTCTCTGTGTTGCTACCAGACAACCACTTTATACTTTTTCTCCTTGATCCTATTTTACCCTCTAGTGGCTCCCTGGGCTACCATGATGTTCTTACAAATACCTGATCAACACATTTTCTCCTCTTGCTACACCTCCCTTCACATTCCCTGGTCACACACAACGTCTCTAACAGGGTCTTATCCATTTTCTCATGTGATACACACATGCCCCTAGTTCTTGTCTCTCTCAACAAGAGATATTTGTATAGGTCACTTGAGATAATGCTTCTTAATTTAGGAAAAGTATTTTAAAAATTGGTCAAATTCATCTTTCTTCTGCATTTTGGTCCAGATTCTGAAGGATTTTGCAAGTGTGCTTTGAGTTTCAGATTTCTGTATTTTAACTATTTATTATTTTTCATGAATTTTAAGAAAAAAAAAGAAATTTAAAAAAAGCTTTATTTTGCTATATTTAACTAAGAGTCCAGCCAGTACTTTTTGAAGTTTTCAGTTTATATTGCACCTTTCAGATAAAAGTAATAAAGATAAAGTGATGTCAAAGATTTGTGATGCTTCCTTTGAGCATCACAGGTGTTTTAGGATTTCTTGAATCCTGCAGTACAAATTCTACTGCATCTTGAATAAAACCCTCAGCTCAAGCTGTATTTACTAAAGGAGATAGTGTAGTACAGAGGTTAATATCATTTTGAAGTTACACAGGCCTGGGTCAAAGTGTTAGATCTAACACAGACCTGTTGTACAGTTATGAGAAAATGCTTAATTTCCCTTACTCCTAATTTCTCTTTCTGTATGTTGGTGAGAATACCCACCTCACAGAGATGTGGTAGGAATTAAATGAGATAACTCAGAAAGAACAATTGCTACATAATTGTTGCTAAATAAACAGTGGAATTATGATTATTATTCTACATAAAGATGTCTGATTGAATCAAATTGTGAAATTGTTATAAAGTTTTATTGCAGAATTCCAACTTTCATAATCCTTGGGTAGGGAGATATATGTAACTCTCCACATACAAGTAAAATCATTTTGCTGGAGAAACAGAAAACTGGTAAACAATGATTCCTATGTCCTAGGACATTCGTATATGAGGGTTGAGCTTACTGGGAGAAAAGTTTTTCTCATGGAAGTGTATGCCAGTTGGTGGTATGTTATCTTTGTCTTGTCTACACCCTGACCTTTCAGCTTTATAACTTCCAAATGTTTATATAATGAGAACTGCCCTTTTAAAATTGACCCAGTGATTAAAACTGAAAATGAGAGCCGAAACTATTCTCTAATAAATAGGCTGGATCTGAGCATACATCTGTCCAGCAAAAATCTTCTAAGCAAGCAGGCACACATTTTTTTGCTTGTATCTAAAAAGTGAAGGTGACATTTATACCGTTCAATAATTTTTCTCTCCGTTTATTCAATGGTGAGATCTAAGTTGGCAAATGCTACAGTCCCGTTTATACTACTCCTAGGCTATCTTTCAAGTATTCAGCTTTTAGATGGATGCATACAGAGCGTTGTTGGCACGTACATTTCTTATAAATTTCAACTTATAAGAAAACACTCCTTGAAGAAGAGAACTGTAGTCAAAGCAGAACCCACTCTACTCTCTTGGCAGTTCATCTTGCCAATAGATCTCTCAGTTCCATAAAAATTTCCCAGATCCTATAACAGGTTTTTTTAATGACTTTCCAATCATACATATAGCTTTCTTCATACCTGAATGGAGATGTGTTGCAATTATTCAAAACCATTTTTCTCAGTGACTAACAGGTAAAAAAATTCCCCAAAGCATAATAGAATACCCATAGCAACTTCAGCTTTATACTTTTCAAAAAGCATAAAGAGTCATAGGAAAGATTAAATAACAATACAATATTTTTATTCAAATCTAATTGAAATCAAGTCACAGATGTGAACTGGACACAGGGCTTTTAATTTCTTCTCTTTCTTATCTTGCTTTCCTCTACCTAAATTCTAGTTACAGTGGCCTTCTTATTTTTTTGAGCATGCTAAGTTAGATCCTTTTGACTAGTTTTTAGGACGTTTATCACTAGCTGATTCCTATCCTTGGAATACTCATTCTCCGTATTTTAATATGACTCTCAATTCAAAAGTCACCCCTTCAAGAGGCCTTTCCTGACCATCACTGTTTAACCCAATGCCCTGTTTTATTTTCTTCAGAGCACTTAACATTATATAAAGTTATTTTATTTGTTTTTTTCCCTACAAAAACATTCTCCCTCCACTAGAATGTAAACTACATGACAGCAGGTACTTGTGTTTTTCACTATTTCCCTGTGTGTAGAAAAGGCTTGTAATACAGTAGGTGCTCAATAAGTAGTTATTGAATAGATGAATGAATGAATAATATTTGCCAACCAGATTTCAGCTTTCTTCTAAGCTTCACTGAAATTTGATTCCAACACCTTTTGTTTTAAGCTAGGACCTCAAGCTAATCACATTAAGCCATCGTGACCACTCTTATTTCATCTGCTCTCTGCTTTTCAGGGAAATAGAAGGTGGTTTCTTTCATTTCAAAAGCCTGAATCTCCTACTTGTCCTTTCACTAAGTCCTGTATCTGAACTTGAGGGATGCATCTAAATTTTACTCATTTGTTAGGAAAAGACAATTGAAATCACTGGGTCAAATAAATGTGAATCGCTGTTCACTTTCAAGTTGTTCTGTCTCCCTCCTGTGGGAAACAAAATGTTCGTGACATCTGAATATCCCTATTTAGAATATTTAATCATTTAAATATTCAAGTAATAATAATAAGTTTTTCTATCATTCAGTAATCTATAACCATCCTGAGAGGATAGGGAAGTCTCATCACTTTGTAAATGTAATTTACTATTGGAGCACGGCACCATTTTGTGTGCTTTAAGAAATATTAATTGATAAAAGTTGAGGCATGTAGGGGATCTCAAAATTATCCAGTCCAACTACTCTTCCAGTTTCTGGATTCTCTGCATAAGATTTCTTCCAAGTGATTGTCTTGTGAGTCTGTTTCTAAACACCTCTCTTAACAGGATCGACATAATGACTTGCGACAGTAAATCCTATCTTTGGACAATTTTGATGGTTTAAAGAAAATTGTCCCCTTATGCTAAATATTTTTCTGAGGTGTCCTTCAATTGGTTCCATTTATACTCCACGGTACACACTGAACAACTTTATTTCCAGTTACGAAAATAATTTTTCATTTGATATTCCTATTGTGAAATAGCAAGGACTTACTCAAATAATATAAAAGTATATAAAATTAAAAGTATCTCTTCCTCACTCCATCTCCTAGCCCTAGTCTCCAGAAGTAGCCACTATCAAAATTTTCTTGGGGAGTCTTTGAGAAAATTCTCATCTAAAAACATATATACCTACTTATACAGATATAAATTATATGTATTTTTAAGTACAGATTGGAATGTAACATACACACTATGCTGCCTTATTTTTTATTGTACAGTGGATTCATATTTCCCTATGAAAATGTACAGACCCACTTCATTCCTTTTATTATGTACAGAGTATTCCATTGGAAAAATCCTGATTGATATAAGTTTACATGCATTTATGAGACTACATGTAGGATAAATTTTCCAAAAATGGTTTGTCAGGTTAATTTTTCTTTTATTTCTGAGCAAGAATTTTGCTCTTTTTAAAGATAATTAATTACTACTTTGTTCTAAAGTGACATAACACAATTACTTTTATTTCAAGTTTCATAGCAAGTCTTTTCTTTGATAGGAAAAAGCATGAAATAAGTATATTGTGCCTGAGATTCAACCTTCTTTAATTTTTAGAAAAACGAGATGGAATTTTTAACATTGCTTTTGGTTAGTATCTTTAAACCTAGCATATATATATATATATATATATATATATATATATATGTACACATTGGAAATAATAGCATGTTTTTACAGTAAAATTGTGAGAGATTAGTTGTTATGGAAGTGACTGTTTTCATTATTGGACTTCAAAGATAAATGTCTAGAAATGTATCCACTTATTCTTCTATAATAAAACCATTTTATTTTGAAATAACTTTAAACTTACAGAAAAGTTACAAATATATAGAACAGAGAGTTCACACATACCCTTCACTCAGATTCCCATAAAGTTCATAATTTTCAAAACCATAGTACAATGGTCAAACCAGGAAATTAACATTAGTATGCTCCTATTAGCTGAACTAAAGACTTATTCAAATTTCAGTTTCCCCCTTATATCCCTTTTCAGTTTCACAATCCAGTTAGGATCCCACATTACATATAGTTGCTGTGTCCTTCGTCATCTCCAAGCTGTGACAGTTCCCGAGTCTTTCCATATCTTTTGATACTTGATCATTTTCATACTCATGGTCAGTTATTTTGTAACATCTGATGTTTTCTCATGATTAGAATGAGGATATGCATTTTGGCAAGAAAACTACAGAAGTAATGTGTCCTTTTCACTGCATTATATCAAGGGGAAAATGATTTTTATATGCATTATAACTAGTAGTGTAAACCTCAATCACAAAGCTAACATGGTGTTTGTTAGGTTTTTCCAGTGTAAATTTACTATTTTCCTTTGGCAATTGATAAATATCTTGGGAGAGTTATTTGAGGCTCTGCAAATATTCTGTTTCTCCTCAAACTTTCATCCACTTCCTTTTTCATCCACTGGTGGATCTTGCTGGCAACCATTGTAACTAGGGTGTTTACCTAATGATAATTCTATATTTCCCTCAGTCTTTCTACATTTATTAATTGGAACTCTTTTGTAAAAAAGAGCTGTTACTTCCTTTATTTATTTACTCAATTACTTATTTATACCGATATAGACTCACATACATTTATTTTATTCTATAGGTTATAGTTAAATACTATCATTATCTTTTGCTCATATTGCTCCAAATTTGGCTATTGGGAGTGTAACAAAATACCACAGAGTGGGTGGTGGTACATATCGCACAATTCTGGAGGCTGGAAATCCATCAAAGTGTAGGCAGGTTTGATTTCTCCAAGACCTCTCTCCTAGGCTGGCAGATGTTTGTCTTCTCACTATGTGCCTTTGTCTGTGAGGCACATCCTTTGTGTCTCTCTTTTTATAAGGACACCAGTCTTAGGGCCCCACCCTTATAATCTCACTTAACTTTAATTACCTCCTTAAAGATCCTATCTCCAAACGTAGTCAATTGGGAATTAGAACTTCAAGGTATGAATTCAATACGTAACTGCATTTATTTATCTTCAAGTGTTTAGCAGACAAAGCTGGCTGCTGCCCCTTAGCCTCTCCTACTCTGGCAATCTGCTTCTGTTCAGGCTGCCTTGTTTCCTTGATTCCTCATTCTACCTTTTCTCTCCAATTCTCTAGGATGAAAATGGCTATGATGAAGCTCTCACACTTTTTCACTCTTTGCATTCTTATTGCTGAGTCATTGTTTGAGCACTTCAGGCCTAGCTGATTGATTATAAGGAGACTGCATAATGAAAAGATTGGTAGGTGTTGATGTCCTCTCAGAAACC
The DNA here is from genome assembly GCF_002837175.3 of Physeter macrocephalus. Taxonomy (NCBI): domain Eukaryota; kingdom Metazoa; phylum Chordata; class Mammalia; order Artiodactyla; family Physeteridae; genus Physeter; species Physeter macrocephalus. Next base: position 69,965,736 of record NC_041220.1, on the reverse strand, counting down.
TTTGTTAGTTTGCTACAAATTCCACCGGATTTGGTAGCTTTCCATCATAGTACGTGGCTTCTCTGTGCTTTCCTAGTTTTACTGCAGATGGAGTTTTCCCCTCTGTTTTTCATTCTCTTTATTGTTTTTAGTTGGCTTTGAGAAGAGCAGGGTGAAATGCCTTTATTTGGCCATTATCATTAATTATGGATAAACTAAGTTAGTCATTGATATTATTAATATTATGGAAATTCTAAAGAGAGAACTGTGAATATTAATGGAGATTACATACTGATAAATTTTAAAGCTTTCCTCAACATATTTGTTTGTGATAAACATAATAATAATTAAAATAAGAGCCACCAACATTTATTGAACTCTTACACTATGCCCAGTATTGTGCTAAGTATTCATAATGAAAATCTAATTAATTCTTATGACCCCTCTAAGAAGAGATAATAGTGTTACATTTTACAAATGGGAATACTTGTTCAAGGTCACAAGTGTGATAAATATTAGAGCTGGATATCAAATGCTTGTCTATCAAACTAAATAACATATTTTCAACCACGATCTTGTAGAGATTATCTTAAAAGAAACAAAACCAAAGAAATAAATACAAAAGAAACAACAACAAAACACCCCTCAATATCTTATAATACCATTTTCTTTACTGAGTATTCTATTTCCAATAACTTCCCTACAATATATGTTAACTCATAAATGTACTCATAGAATAAAACAAACACATATATGTCATGGTCACTATTATGTGTAATTTTTCACTTACAAAAGCAACATATTGTCTCTACTCTGAGTAGCCTATCTGTTTCATAGTTATTTACTTCCTTATACACAAAATCTACACAGGAAATGAACCCTGGCTCTGGTTACTTTGTACTAATATAGCCAACACAGATTGATGCAGTTTTTTCTCCATGCCCAAATATCTATTAACATGGAGAAAATCTGGATTATCTGGTACTGAATGTGCAAAAATGAGTTTAGCACTCTGTGCTGGATGATTGATTGCATTCTTGGATCAGCCTATCAAGGTTTAATTGAACTACAAATCCAATGATAATTGGAATAGAACTCTGGTCCAAAACAGGACACCAATAATCTAAGCTTTAGTTAATGAACAGAGGCAAATGGAGATTTCTGCTATATTCATGGCATCCTTTGATTGTATCAGTCATTCAAAAACTATGGCATTGTAATATTTACAATGAAGAGTTATATAACAACAATTATGCAGTAGTCACTTTGTGCTCAGTAAATGAGATTAGAAAAATAAGACATAACAATGGAATATTTAAAAATACCTTCATCTGTGTTTTAGCTTCCTCAAGGCTCTATGTTTCTTCATACAGTATTAATGCAGCACTAGGTGCATAGTAGTTGCTAAACACATGTTTTATTTGTTGGTATGAATGGTTAGTCTTTGGAGGAAATAGATGAGTAGATGAAGTGTAATAGAATCCATTCATGATAAAAGTTTTATCAGTTGATAAAAAGGTTTGCTTACTGAATAAGGTGTACATCTAGTTAGTACTGTAGTTGCCACTGTCAGCATTTTCATCTGATATTTTGAGTGAGCTCATTGGTTTAGAATTACCAAAATTAGTTAAGCTGCATGCGAATTCATCTAACATTGTCACTTTGTCAAGGTTTGAGAGCTGTGATGCTTATCTCTGAAATATTTTGGAAAGTGTTATTACTTAAAAAATTCACATTTACAAATGTTCAAGAAACTGAAGATAAAAGTGATTGAGTAAATCAAAATGACAAAGTTGTAGAGATGGGGAAAAGAGTAGAGGTTACGAGGGGTTAGACACAAGTGAGAAGAGGGAGAGGGTGTGACTACAGAGGGTAGCCTGAAGGAGATTGTTGTGGTGATGGAATAGTTCTGTATCATGAACGTGGTGGTAGTTGTAAGAATCTATACACATAATCCACATGCTTTAAATGGCATGTGTAATAAAATGGCACAGATACATTGTATCAATATCAATTTTCTGGTCTTGATATTTTTCTGTTGTTACATAAGATGTAATCATTGGGAGGAACTGGGTAAATGATACACAGGACCTCTCCACTATTTTCCCTACTTCTTGTGAATCTATAATTATTTCAAAGTAAAAGTATAAAAATGATTGGTCAGAGTTAATCTTGACTTAGTATAATAGTTGTATGTTTTTCTTCCTTACCATTTACAGGCAAAAGTTTTCTACAATTCTAGTTTGAGTGATGCTATTTACAAGCTGTACATACTTGGACTTTGGACAAGAAGTTGCAGGTAGAATATCAACTCATCAGCTGCCTCATGGACTCTTGTTGCTAAGTGATAAATGCATGGCATTCAATCTGATACTTTTCTTTAGAGGGCAGAATATCTCAAGTGTTTGGGTCCAAACACTGTTGTGACACTTGCTGGTTTCTACCGTTATTGCAAATATGGTTTTATATATTTCACCAGTATAATAAATGTGAAATACTGTAGTTGTACTGATTTTATAGGTATCTCTGTGATGTCAAGTATACTTTGAAACAATATATCAATATTCAGTAATTCACTGATTCTTTCTTGTGTTCATATACATATTACACTTACGTGAATGGTGTAGATCTTCCTCATAATACATATATAATGCTGCAAGACACATCGCTAGGATCTTAGTATATATGTATAAAAGTGGATGAGAAAAATATTAGAATTCTCTTGCCTTGCCTATCTCTGTCAATGCTAGGAACCCCAAAGGCAAATATACTATCTCACTGTTTCAATTTGCAGTTCCTTAAAAACTAGTGAAACTGAGCAATAATATTGATTTCCATTTGTGTTTCCTAGTTTATGAATTGCCTCTTTGTAGTGATTTGCCTATTTTTTTCTACTTAGATAATATTCTTTTCCCAAGTGATTTAAGGAGCTGCTCTGGCTAATTATATGGAGTTTTTGTTGTATATGTTGAAAATATTCCTCTGTGTATCTTCAATGGGAGGAAGGTAAACATGGGTGTATTCAAGAAATTGATGAAAAAAGCAAGCAAACAATCAAGCAGGCAAGCCTGCTGTGGCTGATGCACAGAGAGTGAAAGCAAGCAGGAGTGGAAAACCATGACAAGTATAGAAACATGTAGGCTGTGTAAAGGATTTTAGTTTTTATCCTAAAGCAATGAGAAGCCACTGAAATGTTTTAAGTTCGGTGTGGGTAGGATGAAGTATAGAGATGATGGTGGTGTTGTAAATGAGGTTTATTATAAAAATTCTTTAAAAATAGTTTATCTAAAACTCTTAGCAAAGAATGGAACACAGGGGACTTCCCTGGTGGTCCAGTAGTTAAGACACCGTGCTTCCACTGCAGGGGGCACGGGTTCAATCCTTAGTTGGGGAACTAAGATCCCACATGCCACACAGTGTGGCCAAAATTTAGGAAAAATAAAAAAGAATGGAACATAATAAATATTTAACAAATATCTGCTGTTCGTTGTTAATATGAATGTAATGATTACTATTAACATTTCTGTCAGAAGGAGACTGAAGTCTGGTGAGGAGAAATAATTATTCCAATGACACAGCTATAAAAAATCACAGATAGATGTTTCTAGGCTAGATCTCATTCTCATTCTGATATCAGAGTGTAAGAATGTCTACAGCGAGAAATTCATGAGCTCACAACCCAAATCTAGCCTGGGGAGTGATCCTGTTACAGACTAAACATTACGAGCATTAACAACAAAAATTCAACCATGCATTAGGTCACTCTCACAGGCATCATACCAAGTGCATGTGATTAATGTATTGGAGGCCAAAAGACTCGGTTACAATAGCGTTTACACAGACTAGGTCTTGGGAAACAGTATTATCCTCATTGTAGAGTTAGTCGGCCAGGATTTACAAGTGCCATTTTTCAAAATTAAATAATCTACAAGCTTCGTGTTCACAAACACGCACATACTCTACGGGTCCTCAATAAATGTTAGCTGACTGACTGACAGATAAACACTTCTAAGTGAAGTGTAGCCATATATTTAAAGAGGCAGTATCAGATCTACGTGTATAAACTAGAGATTAAATATATGAGAAACATAGCAAAAATGCAATAGTGAGCTGCTTAAATAGCAAATGAAGATAAATTCCAGCAATTATTAAAGTATCCCAAGTGAAAGTTTTATAAAGTAACTCTACTCCACAGAATACATGCTCTTCAAAGATCATAAACAAATTTTTTGTAACTTTAAATCTTTACCCCGCCTATCAATTAACTTGCAAATAATGGAGACAGTGACCTTGTTAATATGTGTGGTATTTCTTGAGAAAGAGGTATACCATAAGGAAACAGCAGAGACAAAACTAAAGTCAAGAAGTGGACATTTGATTACACCCTCTCCTCTCAGTTTACAGTATGCTAAAGTCTTATTAAATATCCTTACCTAAATTAATGAGTACATTCCTAATAATTGAAATGCCTCCACACAAACTAATACTCTTGAGTTTAATACTTAACTAGTTTAATGAACTTAGGCCAGATTTAACCTTTCTTAACATTTTTTGCTCTCAATGGGAATAATTTAGTAAACTATTTCTTTAAATGTTTCATTAAATATGTGTAATATCTGGTACAGTGCTGGACATTTAATGAGCAAGAAATAAGTCTTCTTTGCTGATATTATTTACTAACTCATAGTGATGATGACAATTTCCCCCGTAACAAAGCTCCATTTAGCTTTAATCTCTCCTGACAATGGGACTGTAGTGAAGAGTTCCGGTTGAGGGAGTTTAGCTCACAGGATGAGACAGTAGATTAGTCTCTGGAGGACAGGACAAGTCTGGTTAAAAGGTGGGTCCTGCTCTCCAGGTTGGCATAGGCTGGATGCTTGAAGTGTGTAAGTTACTGTGGCCAGACCCAAAGGAGAAACTGAAGACTACAAGCTCACCTTAAGGGGGAGGAAAAAGGAAGTAAAGAACTTTTAAGTATGAGTTAAGAGGAAATCCAAACCCTGGAACGAAGACATGATCCAGTCTATTGCATTAAAGGGCCAGGAAGAGGGTTTTGTTGCTGTGGTCATTTGTGTGTTTTGCTTTAAGAACTCGGAGACCCTATTTCTTCAAGTTATATTGTGTATTGATTTCAGTCATGCCGAGACTAACTGAACATTTTTCAACATCACAGCCACTGCTTCATTTTCTACAGAGGTTAGAGATTCTTTGTAAGAAGCAGTGAAAAAATATAGTGCCATATTTTAAAGGTTGATCCAAGTAGTAAAATTTGTGAATACCATATTAATAGGTTATTAATGAATACTATTATTGGGGTAGAAAGTGGCTCATAAATATCTAAAATTATGCTCTTTCTATATCCATTCCTTCACTTCCCTTCTTTTACTAGAAGTGGGGCTAAGGTTGAATGGAATGTACAGGCCTCTTGTGCTAAGCATTAAATTTATCTTCTAAAATGAAATCAGATGTTTTCTTTGTAGAGTTTTTAATAATCCTGTAAGAAGTTATTTTTAGGCCAAATTTAGCTAAGAAAATTGATGTTAAGAGAAAAAACTAACAAGCCTAATATTAAATAACCAGTAAGAGATGGAATTTGAAACTAAGAATGTTTAAAATTCAGAAAGACGTACCATGTTTCTGGTTGGAAAGACAATATTACAAGGATGTAAAACAATCCCAATCTATATACACACAATAAAACTGCAATCAGAATTCCAAAGCAGCTCATTTTAGCTGATCAAAATAATTTCAAGTCTGTTCTCTATGTCTGCATCTTTATTCCTGCCCTAGGTTCATCAGTACCTTTTTTTAGATTCCATATATGTGCGTTAGCATACGGTATTTGTTTTTCTCTTTCTGACTTATTTCACTCTGTATGACAAACTCTAGGTCCACTCACCTCATTACAGATAACTCAGTTTTTTTCCTCTTTATGGCTGAGTAATATTCCTTTGTATATATGTGCCACATCTTCTTTATCCATTCATCTGTTGACAGACATGTAGGTTGCTTCCATGTCCTGGCTATTGTAAATAGTGCTGCAAAATAAAAACAAAGTGAGAGAGTAGCATTGACATATATACACTACCAAATGTAAAATGGATGGCTAGTGGGAAGCTACTGCATAGCACAGGGAGATCAGCTCGATGCTTTGTGACCACCTAGAGGGGTGGGATAGGGAGGGTGGGAGGGAGGCTCAAGAAGGAAGAGATATGGAGATACATGTATACATATAGCTGATTTGCTTTGCTGTACTAATGCAACTTTGCAGAAACTAATGCAACATTGTAAAGCAGTTATACTCCAATAAAGATTAAAAAAGAATGAAATTTAAAAACATTATTAAAAAATATATATGGAACAATAAGAGTGTAAGAATTGCCAAGAAATTTTGTAAAAGAATATAAAGGAAGAACTTCCCCTATCAGTTAATAAGATATTTATAAAGCTGCAAACAGAGCAATATGACAGTGGCACAGGAAGAAGTGGATAAATGAATGGTTCTGGCCATAAACTCCTAACTAAAATTACATGAAGAATAAATTTCCTAAGGACTACTTACCTCTACCTATCTCTATCTCTATATCTACTCCTAACCCTAACCCTATCACTACTCCTATTCCTACCCCACTCATATCTCTATCTCTTTATTCTACCAGTACCAGAACTCCCCCTCTCTCTTCTTACCTATCTATCCATGTCTATCTCCATCCATCTATCTATCTATCATCTATCAATCTATCTACTTATCTAATATATTTATATCTATGCATAGATATGGAGCAGGGAAGAACCCAAGATAACACAGATGTATTGGAAAAGACTGAGAGGTTTGATTACAGAGAATATTTTCAATGTTTTAAGAGAAAATACATCAGCAGCAGAATCAAAAGATAAATATATAATTTAAAACGTCTCCAACACATATGATAATGGGCTACTCCTAATACACAAAGAGATTTTACTAATTAATAAGAAATAAATCAAGCAGCTCAATTGTAAAATGTATAAAGGAAATAAATAGGCACAACAAAATCTATATGGAATGTTATCTCTGCAACAATGTCTCTTATTCATTAAGACACAATTAGAACCTCTGTCAAAAATTAGTCAGAATTCTGCCACCTCTATTCCTCACAATTTTCCTTTAGGTTCTCTTCTTACCCCAGGACCAGAGAATTCAGTACTCTATAAAATTGGCTCTTCCCTAAAATTCTTTCTTCTCCAAAATTTCTAGACCTTCCGATTAAAATCCCCAGTTGATTAGATCTACTAATATCAGCTAGATATTGATTTTTTTAAATACACACTAAGGTAAAAAAAGGCTTATGCCTTGTAAGGGATCTGCATTTGCACAAGTAAAAGACACAACTGTTTGATCCTGTTTTATAGGTTGAGGAGACAGAAGGCTTCTACTGATTGGTTTTACAAGATTCTGGAAAGGGCTACTTTTAATATTAGAATTAAAATTCGGGGATAATTATCTTCTAAAGAGGTTAATCCTTATCTTCAGAGATATAAATACTCAACATAAAGTACTCAAGCTTATCTTTTAAAAACATGCAGCAATTATCAGAGAAGACCCAAACCCAGAGAGATTTGTGCTATATATATTGGATTGACTTTATACTGTGGCCCAAAGGAAAAATGCCACAGCAGTGATACCTGATATTGCAATAAAGTCAGAAGAACAGTAAAAAAGAACTATGCAGTCAGAAGCAGAAGTTGGATCACTTACGTACCTGGGCTAAAAGACGGCAAATGCCAGAAATCAATGCAGGTAAACGTAGAATAGTGAATCTTGAGAAGAAGCAGAGTGAATGTTCAAAAAAGTAAAATAAATAAAACAACAACAACAAAAACATTGCCCAAAGAACAGATTTGAGAGTTTTGGAAAAATTCTCTAAAGTGGGCAATACCTTGTATAGCTCTCCAAAGATGAAGGCAAAAAGATGGCGACACAGTTCCCCTTGAAATACAATATAAACCACAGGGAAAAGGGAAGGTTTTCAGATTCTCTCTAATGAAGTAACTAAACCTCTGGGAGCACATGGCTGTTATTAGGCAGATCTATGGATGGAAAAGCCTGAGTGGTGAACACGCATCATAGACAATTTTAATGGCACCAAAAATTAGAATTTAACTTTCTTCCATATTTTTTGTCAAAATATTTCTATGAATTCCCCATAGGCAGTAAACCACGTATCATTTTAAGAGTTTGAATATGTCAATGACCTTGTTGTTAAAAAGAATAAACATTTTTACATGACACTAACCTTCTAACCCAATCATCCCTCTCAAAATATTGAATTGAAAGATGTACACATTTTTTCTACGTTAGAAACCCATTATTTTGAAAATAATTCCTGTTGATAAATGCTTATTTCTTCTCTCCCTAACTCCTTCTTTTCTCCCCTCCCTAATTTTATCTTTTCTTACCAATAGCAGTTGATAGAAATTTGTTTTCTTTTCCCTAATTTTCTACTGCTGCTATCTTTTGCTGTCCTTAGGAAGATCCTAAAAACATATTTACTTTAGTTTTTATTTCCTACTGTATTACATTCTTTGGTATCTTTGCCATAACGGATATGTAATTAACATTATTGGTGATGAGAGAATAAATTTTATAAGATCAATAACCAGTGATAATCTTATAGAAATTATTGCTATGCTCACTGTGTGCCAGGCATTGAGGGTTTTATTTTTTATTTTTATCACAGTTTATGAGCTAAATCTTGAAATTACCCTATTTGCAAAGGAGAAAACTGAGGATCGGAGAGATTAAGATTACAGGGCTAGTCACAGTTAGAGATGTGGTTCGTAAAGGCAGAGATGTCTGAGTCTAGAGTAGTACTTACACCCCACTGTACCACTGTGAGATAAGTCCTGGAAACAAGACTTTTAACTCTTGTGGGGACACCATATTCATTAATAGTTTCAAACAATTCAAGGCATTGAGAAATACCATTCCACTGTGCAGTCCAATGATAAGTGAGGAACTGTGCCAAGTCCTGGGAGAGAGAGGGTTTTCCATCTCTCTGCCTCCTGATTCTCATTTCCTTATACTTGTTTGTAAGATCAAATGAAAATGGATGAAATATTGAGTGAACAACTTGGCTTTATAAAGAAGACATGCAGCCTGCTGGTTTCATAGATTTTCCAGACAATCATTCTTCAGACGTATTTACTTTTTGCTGTTTCAGTGGATAAAAGGGACCAAATTGAAACTCAGCCCTCATCTTCATCTCCTGGTTGGGACAAAGGTAAATATACCTTCAGGTTTGATGCAGTAGGAAAGGCACATCTATCTCATTTCAATAAGCATCTGAGCAACTATCAAAGATCCATTACCTTTAGAAGGAGAGGGAAGAAATGAATGTCAGATTATTAAAGACATGACATCCTAATTAAAAGAGTCTGTGTAGAACGCCAGAGTGGGTATAGACAGAGCCAAAGTGACTGTGAAATCTTGTCTCTGCAGATGTCAATAGCCTAAGAGCAGATCCTTTAATTAGAGTCTTCTTTTATTTTGTCTACGCTCTAGACATGAAAACTCATTGCAGTCACCCTGCCTAGAAGCTGAGTTGCTTAGAACAAAAGGCCTGTCCTGGAAAAAGAAAATCACGGTCGTAACAGTCCAAGTAGATAAATATGTATATAGGCTATCATTTTCTTGAAGCAAATGGTAAAAAGATGTGCGGGTGACAGTGAGAGAGTCATGCGGAGGGCCTGCTTTATCACCTACCTCTGACTATGTTTCCCAAGAAGTACTCCTCACCTATCCCAGGCCCCGGGCCATCATTAGTCCTTGTACATGGAAGCAATGAAGATGTCTCTTCAAGTAAATCATTTGAGGATTTTTATAATCTCAAATAAAATTTTCTAATATTTTTTTCTAAATTTTCCAGGTTTAAGGTTTTAATCTTTTATTATTTATTGAGCAGCAGTTTCGTAGAGCATGGTGAGAAACCCTGGGTAAATAGTTGGATGCAAAATCTGTGCCGTCCAATGCTCTATTAAAAACTAATGAGATGGGGCTTCCCTGGTGGTGCAGTGGTTGAGAGTCCGCCTGCCGATGCAGGGAACACGGGTTCGTGCCCCGGTCCGGGAAGATCCCACGTGCGGCGGAGAGGCTGGGCCCGTGAGCCATGGCCGCTGAGCCTGCGCGTCCGGAGCCTGTGGTCCGCAACGGGAGAGGCCACAGCAGTGAGAGGCCCGCGTACCGCAAAAAAAAAAAAAGAAAAATATTCTGGTGGTTAGAAATTTATGAAACCTGAAAGGGTCTGACCCTTATCTAATGAGGAAAAAATATAAAGCAGGCACACTGAGAATCAGTACAAAATGTGAAGTCATAATGACTTTGACTATTGAATTATTATTCTTGTATTATCTATGCGTTTGTAAGTCCAACATATATAGGAATAAGGGCAGGAAGAAAGAAAGAAAGGAAAGAAAAAGATGGAAAAAATGAAGAAGGGAAGGAGGAAGGTGAATGATGAGTGGTGTGTGATGAGAACTGGATCAAATATAAAAGGGCTTTAAGTCCTATGCTGCTTATTTAACACAATCCTAGCTGTATTTTTTCTCAGTTTTATAATGAAATATCACATCTATTCTTTCAAGATAAATATCATTCTTCCTTCTCTTAGACTATGATTTTGCAAAAACTTTAATTTTGTATTATGTATGCCATTTGGACCTTCAATTTATTTGTGGCAGCAAGCACTCTGATGAATGTACTGTTTGCCCTATAATTGCTGTCTTCCAGTGAGCATTTTGTTCCATTATGATCTCCTAGAACATTTTATTCTCAAAAAGATGTGGCACAGACTGATTCTTCATTTTAAGGATGCTTCTTTAACTTCTCCAGGTTTTAAACTATTTAAAATTATATTTTGAATAATAAAAAGTGGGGGGAAAAAGAATGATCAGGACTGGGACACATTTTAAAATTCATATTGAATATTTCTTTTTACTTTGGAAATGCGAATATATCATGGAATGTAGCCTAACACTATAGACAACTCATTCATGACATGCATTATTAATATAAATATGTGGATGGAAACAAATTTTGTTGTAGAAATACAGAGTGTTTTTTAGCAAACTATGTTTTTTAAACCTTTCCTTATGCAAGCTTTGTCATGAATGCAGTGATGCTGATTTTAAAATAAAGGCTATCAGTGAAAGTACTGCTGGCTTTTTTGATAAGTAAAGAATAATGACTTTATGTGTTTTATGAATGTTACATTGTTTCTTACGAGCCACCTCTGTGATTTTTGAAAATGAGGAATGAGTGATTAGGAGAATGTGCATTTTATTTCAAGTATATTAAGTAATTTAATTCTCAGCAACATTGTGTCAAGGCCCAAGTGAGACTATCTTGTAAGAATTTACTATAGAAATAAGTATTTTCAATGTATATATACTCGCAAAAAAATGATCTGTGGTGACACACAGCACAGCAGGATGGTTGGAAATAAAGTTAGAGAGGTCAAAAAACATATTCTTCAACAAAATTTCATTGACGAAAAAAATTATAACAGGCCCAATTATTTATATTAAATATAGCTCTGGGCTTGCAGATTGCCAAGTCAAATAAGATTATATTTCTCAATGTATGACAAAAGAAAACATACCAAATCTTCTGACAAGAAAGAGTATCACTATGCAAACAATGTGGTAAATAATTCTGCAAGGAAGAAGCCAATTCTCAAGGCACAGGTTATAGATGGACTTACACAAGTATTTAGATAGAAATTTCCTAGATGTTTCAGGAGAGGGAGGGAATATTATTGCTTCCCATGACTGTTAATTTTTTACATCCATTTACAAATGTATTATATAACAATGTTCTATACATTGTGGTGAGCAGTACCTTTCTCATTTGTAGTTAGTTCTCTGCCTGAAATGCTCTCCTTTCCCGCTACATTTCAGTAACTTCTCACTCTTTAAGGATCATCACAAACTTCATCTCTTAAAGGAAGGTTTCTCTAGACATCCTGAAGCTTTCTCATAGCACCCCAGTATGGTACTTTTCATTCTGTATTGTTATAGTTGATTTACTTCTCCTCACTAAACTATAAACTTCCTGAAGGTATGGAATATCTTGGTTAATATTTTATTCCTAGTACTTAACATGGTCTTTGACACCTTGTAGATGCTCAGTAAATCTTTGGTGGATGGATGAATGAGTGAATTTAGGGTTGCACTGAGGAGTCTTGTCATCAAGGGTTTGGGGCCAGGCAGTTGGGTGGGGAGAAGGAAAAGAGGGGGAAAGACAGCACTATGTATGGAGAGGGGTGGGCTTATCTCAGCTTAGAGCTCAGATTTCACCTACTCTCTTGAGTAGCTTCCCATTCATTAAAAGCCAGCATGGATATTGATACTTGTGAGTGGAATTAGGTGAGGGATGAGAAAAGGTTTTACTTAATCACAGTTCCAAAGCTCAAGTTGCTGTATACTTGGAGGCTGAAGGAGAGAATCAGAGAAAATCTTGATAAAATTCTATTCTAGAAAATAGATTTTTCGTGCATTTGTTTTTAAGTGTCTTTATCATAGTTGCCTTTGAGGAAGGCAATTTATATTTAGCAAGAACTGCTATTAATTAGTATTCATGTGCATGGCCTTTCTTTCTATTTGTTCTGATGTTCCAAAATTGCAAGGAAAAAGTGCCTGCCATTTAATTATATTAAATCAGATATGTGAACAACAGAATTCTGGCGTCAAGGACTGTATTAGCAAATTGTGCCAATTAGAAACACACAGCAAGTACCATGCACTTTCCTTTTGCATTAGTGGCTTTTAAATCATATAGTGGCACAGTAACAAATACAGCTAGCATGGTATGACTGTCACATTTTCCACACATTCATTTTTAGCTACTTTGCCTTTTAAAGAAAACATACAGTATGCTGTAGGCCTACACATAAAATGCTTCCCAAAATATGAGATAATTATATGCTTAAGGAGTAATATGCAAACACTCTTCTTCAGATAATTATGAACACTTATTTTTCCACATGGGAAGCTAGCCAAGAAGTAAAGACATACTGCACTTTGGGAAGTCATCCATTTTTAATACACGAGGCAGTGCCCTATCAAGTACCACAAAAAGAAAGTTAACAAATTTCTTGTAATCAAATGAAAAACCAAAAGTAAAAAAAAATATAAAATGACAATTAATATCCATCACACAATGCCCCATTAAAAAACAATGCTATGAAGGGACAAAATCTGCTATAAGAATAAATTTTGGGCTTCCCTGGTGGCGCAGTGGTTGCGCGTCCGCCTGCCGATGCAGGGGAACCGGGTTCGCGCCCCGTTCCGGGAGGATCCCACGTGCCGCGGAGCGGCTGGGCCCGTGAGCCA
>NC_041220.1:69942278-69952376 GCF_002837175.3 Physeter macrocephalus | reverse complement strand
AAAAAAAAAAAAAAAAAAAAAAAAAAAGAATAAATTTTGTCAGTCATAAATAAACATTCGATTTTTTAATAGATTCTGAAGATATATATATCTTCCTCCAAGAATATTCTTTAAAAATTAATAGAAATTGAAAAGTAAGTTTGTGTAAGCCATACTTTTGGGTATCTTTTATTTACACTTAAGTAAATCTTGATTAGTTATGGTAAAAGATGATAATTATAGCATTGAATGAAGAAGATGGATAATTGAAATATACAAGATGCTAACTTATATTTTTGTCCATTGCTTAAACATTCTAAAATCTAAACTTTTACCAGGTCTCCATTATGATTTTAAACTAATTTGAGTATTAAGAAACTTTAAATTCTATTGCTTTGGAAATTTTATTTATTTAAGGGTAAAACAAACTGATGATTAATTTTAGTTTCTTTTAAGGTGTTTTTGTACATATTATTAAGAATTTATTGTCTCGTTTTAAAAATTTGACTAATACTGTAATATTATCTGCTAAAGAAATTTTAAACATTCTTTTATTATTTTAGGTAAAGTTTACATAGAGTTAGATTCACATCCAGTACTTTAATGAGTTTGACAAATTCACACAAATATATAACTAACACCCCAATCAAAGAACACTGCTATAACCCAGAAAGTTTCCTCATCCTCCATTGCATCAATCTCTCTCACCCATAGACAAACACTCTTTTGTTTCTATCACTAAGAGTTTAGTACGTTCTTGAACTTCAGATAAATGGAACTACCCAGTATGTGTTTACTTAAGCTAGTTTTTTTGAGAGATTTTGAAATTTATCTCTCTAGTTGCATGTATCAGTAGGTCATTCTTTTTTTATTACTTAATAGTACTACATTGCATTATATGCAGCAATTTATTTATCTTCCTTCCTTCTGGTACACTTTTGGATTGTTTCCAGTTTGGAACAATTATTAATGAAGCTGCAATAAAGATACTTTTACAAGTTTTATGTGGTATGTTTTGATTTCCTTTAGGTAAATACTAGGAGTTGAAAGGCCAGGTCATATGAAAAACATATGTTTAGGAAACTGCCAAACAGTTCTCCAAGTTTGGGTCAGTTTATATGCTCACCATCATTATATAAAAAGGAATCATTTGCTCCACACCCTTGTCAATATTTTGTGTTTTCAGTCTTTTCAGAAGTGTGTTGCTTACTTTTCAAATATTGGAGAATTTTCTAGATATCTTCCTGTTACTGACTTCTAGTTTAAATCCATTATGGTCTTAGAACATGTTTTGTGTGAATTATTTTGTTTTACATATGGTAAAGTTTGTTTAATAGCACAGAGTATTGCCTATCTTGATGAAGACTGAGTTTATGTTCAAACAATATTATACCCCCTCACAAGTAGTAAGGACCTTATAACAGTGTATTCCTAATTTCTTCCCCTCATCCTTTGTTGTACTGTGTCATATATTTTAGCTTTTACATGTGCTATGAACAGCACTGTTATCTTTTGCTCCAAACAGTTATCTCTAGAGCAGTAAAAGTTAAGAAAAACATAAATTTAATTTACTTAATTTATTCCTGTTTCAACACTCTTCATATTTTGTGTAAATCTAAATTTCTTACATTCTTTCTGCCTGAATAGCTTTCTTATTTCTTTTCAAGATGGCCTGTTGGCAATAAATTCACTAATTTTTAAAAATTCACTAGTTTTTAAAAATTCACTAATTTTTTGCTTGTTTGAGAAAATATTCATTTCTCCTTAATTTTTAGATTATATTTTACTGGTATGGAATTCTAAATTGATAGTCTTTCTGCTTTTTCCAGTACTTGAAAGATATCACTCTATTGTATCTTTTCCTGCATGATTTCTGATGAGAAGTCTACTGTAATTCTTATCATTGTTTCTCTGTAGGTAATGTGTCTTCTTTCTCTGCAAGATTTTCTTTTTGTCTTTGGTTTTTAGCAATTTGAATATGATATGTATAGATGTTCCCTTCCCCCTCCTAAACCAAATGCTTTTCTGAGATTCTTAAATCTGTGGTTTAGTGTCTTGTCACTAACTTTGGAAAATTCTCAGCCATTATTTTTTCAAGTAATACTTTGACACTGTTTGCTCTCTTCTTCTATAATTTTAATTATACATGTATGTTAGACTATTTGATATAGTCCCACAACTCATGGACACTCCCTCTGTTTTCAATTTTTTCTCTCTATGTTTCAGATTGGGTAATTTTTATTGACTTATCTGTGAGTTCACTGATCTTTTCCTTGTTTGCATAAAGTGTACTGATGAGTCCATTGAAGGCAGTCTTAATCTCTGTTTTTGTTTTATATTTCTAGCATTTCCATTTGATTTTTGTAGTTTTTATTTCTCTCATGAAAATATCTATCTGATCTTACATGTGGTATACCTTTTCCTTAAGGGCCATTAACATGTTAATTATAGTTATTTTAAATTCTTTGTCTGATATTTCCAATATTAATGCCATATTTGACCCTGGTTCTGATGAAAAAAGTCTTTTCAAACATTTTTCTTTTTTTTTTTTGCATTTTCACATGCTTTGTAATTTTTTGTTAAAAGCTGGACATATTGTATACAACAGTAGATACTGAGATAAATAATCTTTTATACTTGGATATGTGTGTGTCTAGTCTTATGCTAGGCTTTTAGTGTGGAGGATTGTGTTAATATACTCAGGATTTGGGCTGGGTTTGCAGTTTATTGTACAGGCTTCAAATCTCCCAGTTATAGGGTGTGGATGAGTTTTCCAGAACGTTTTTACTCAATGCATTCTCCCCAGAGAGAAAACAGCTCTCTAGGTACATCCCATTGTTAAAATTACCAATGCTTGCTGGCACGGTGATGGAAGGTGGAGGAGGGGGAAATGCTCTCTGCTGTTCTGATTAAGCCTCATTCTTAGGCAGGGTGAACCTGCATCTCAGTGTGGGGTGGCTTTCACAAGTGTTTTTTGCCCTTGCTCCAGTTAGAGTACATATAACTTTGCTTAGCACACATTCCTGCCCCTTCCACAGAGATAGAACTTAACTTTTTTTCTGTTTCTTTTCTCTAGCTTTAATGGGTTCCCAACAGTGCCCTAAGCAAGAGTTTTGTGACTATTCTCCCTGCGGACCATCTCCCTCTAGGGGAGGTAGGGGAGATGAGTTTGGGTGGAGCTTTGACAGTGGCTGCAATTCCATCCCCCTGACAAGTGTCATGAGGTAACTATTCTCAGGAATCTACACAATTTTCTCTGAGCATCTGGTGTGGTTCATGGAGAAAAAATTACGTTAGAGGGCACAGACTCCCCTATAATTGCAGCCACAAATGACTTTATACCTTCCTATCAATAGATATTTGGCCTTTAGTAATTCATTTAAACATATTAACTGACTCTTTTTACAGCCTTATATGGCATCTGGTGGCATTTGACTCAGCTATACAAATGCTTGGCTCCTTTTTATCTATGAAATTTCTGCCCTGAAGTTAAAGTTTTCTGATAGATTCAAGGAAAAGTCATTAATTTGGAGTTTGAGATTTTTTTTTTTTTTTTTTTTGGTAATGGTGAGATCAATGTTCTTTACTGCTCTCTATACCTCTGAGATGAAATGAAGTTTATCTATGTTTTTAGTATATCTATTTTAATGGGGGTGAAGTGGTATCTCATTGTGTATTTTAGTTGAATTTTTGATGGCTAATGATATTGAGCAGCTTTTTATATGGTTATCAGCCATCTGTATATCTGTAGTGTAGTTGAAAGAACTTTATGTGCAAGTTTTTTACTTGGTTTAAAACTTAATTGGTTAATTGGTTTTTTGGTCTATTATTGATTTATAAGTGCTCATTACATATTTTGGATACAAGCCTTTGTCATATAGATGCATTGCAAATATTTTCTCCCTGGCTATGTCTTGCCTTTTTATTTTTTAATTATTGATGAAGAGAAGATTTTCACTTATATGAAATTCAATTGATCAATTTTTATAGTTCTTGTTTCTTGTGTCCTTTTGAAAAAAATATAGGCTATTCCAATAACAAAAACATTCTCTTATTATTTTCTTGTAGGAGCTTCATGATTTTAGATGCTTAAGTCTATGATCCATTTTAAATTAATTTCTGTATGTGGTACAATGCAGGAGTGAAGGTTCAATTTTTTTCCCTAAATATTTATGTACTTGTTTCTAGAAGCATTGGTTGAAAAGTGTTCCTTTTCTCATTGAATTATGTTGATACCTTTGTTGAGAAACAGTTGGCCACATATATGTGTGCCTATTGCTGTATTCCATATTCTTTCCATTAATATACTTGTCTATCCTTAAGCCGATACCACACAAGTGTGATTACTCTAGCTTGATTGTTCTTCTTTGAGGGTGTACTGAAGTTGGATGGTGTTTTATGTTGTGGTGAGAGGGAACTGGAGTTAGATTCATAAGACTCAGAGTCTTGTGTCTGTTTCAATTTCATTAGCTGTGAAATGAAACCAAGACTTTTAAACATTCTGAGCTCTTCTACCTTCTCTCCCACCCTCTTTTCTTTATTTATTTTCTTTTTTCCTTTTTATTTTATATACTAAAATATAATATCTACCTTGCCTACACATCATGTAAAAATGCTTTGAAACAGCATAGCTCCAGATAGAGTTATAAAGGATTTTGTATTTGCCTTATGTGAAAGGTCATGTGTACCTCTTTAGAAGCTTCAGATTTTTTATTTCTGATTTTGACTTAAAGACAAGGAGAACCAGGGACACAAAGCCATAGCAGAATGACTGTTGTATTTCAATTAAAATGGGGCCTTTTTTCCTTCTCATCACCCAATACTTCTAGCTATAGTCAGGTAAAAACCCAATTAATTATTAATTGATGTGCATTAAAATTCATTAACTCTTCATGTGAGGCCTGGGCTATAATTAACTGTCTTTCTTACCTCTTGTTCTGAAATCTCTAGGTAGAAGATCCCATCGCTAATAAGGAGGGAAACAGTTTTGCTGCCTGTAGTTAGTCAGAAGCAAGGTCTTCAGAAGGCTGGATGTCTGAGTGCCCAATGTCTGATCATAAACAAGCAGCATTGTCAAATCTCCCAAAACTATTTTCCTATGTGAAGTTTATCTCTGACATATTTGAAAAGGAAAAAAGAGTAGTAATAGTTACAATGTTCTGTTCTCATGATATTTGCACATTAAATTACACTTTGTGCATGTCTTCAACCTAATAAAAATTTATATTCAAACTTAAGATCCAAAAAAAGAAATACTCCCTGAATGTTAAGTTTCAAATAGATAGTTTTAAACTTATCAATTTTAAACTAAATGTATTGAAATCACTATATATTTTCTTGAAAGACACCTTACAAATGAGTGATAGACAAAACAAATTACCTCAGACTCAACAGAAGTTAAGAATTTTCCTAAATAGCTTGCATTAGCTTCTCAGCATGACATTTGGACAGATTTACAGTCACAGTTATGTTGGAGCTTTGGTGTCTGTAATCTACAAAAATAACCAAAAAACCCCAAAAAACAAAAAAACCCCACTGTTATTCCCTATGATCTCAAGCTCCTTAAAAACTAATTGTGCACAGACTTTAAGGGAAGATTTTAACCCATTTTACAGTGGATTCCATCCATGTGTATACTCAAAAGAAGGAAAATCATGTGAAATGAGAAAGAAATCTTAAAATTTATAAAATTTAGAGAAAACCATTAAGAATTTTCAGTCCTTCCATTTCTCCACTCTCTAAATTGGACAACTGGGGCCCCATGATTTAAATGATTTTTCCAAAACTATAATTCTGGGAAGTGCCAGAATTGTAGGACAAACCTGTTTTCTACCTGGTTCACAACTAGTTCTCTCCAGGACATAAAAAAAATTAACTCTTAATTCATTCCTGAATCTAGAAAATTCTCACTCATTTTTATGTTAATCTGGAGATACTACAGACGGCTCAAGCTCCCAGAAGATAACAACTACGTGTGATGCTCATAGCTGATATTTATTTCAGTGCTATTATGTTCTACGCTTTGTTCTAAGTATTTACGTCTATTAAATAATTTAACCCTTAGATTAGTCCTGTGAGATAGGTCCTATTATTATTATGTCCATTTCACAGATGAAAACACTGGGGCTCACAGAAGCAACCTGCTCAAAAAAAAAAAAAAAAAAGTGAATGTCTGTGCTAAAAGCCTATGCTCCTAACCTCTGCATATGAACGTTTATATATAATAATGACCTACTGTGGTTAAGTATACATATGAGTCCAATTCCATAATATCAGCATTATGAGAAATTTCTCCAAACTTTTAACAATATTTTCAAATAATTACCTATTCAACTACGAATTAGACAATATCCTCTTAGGTCTTGCTGCTTTAGATTCTCACTAGTGCTGAGGTGAGAAATGATTGAAGAACAAAGTTCTATTTCACTACTCGTATATTTAAATATTGAGAAATTATTGAATAAGATGTATTCTGATTCTTCTGGGTGTCTTTGCTGACTCTTCCGCCTCTCAATGTCAATTACCCAGAGCTAGGTCCTGGGTCCCTCCCTCTTCTCCTTCTACATTCTCTCATTAGGTGTTTCCATTCAGTCACTGGGCTTTAAATCCACGTATATGCGCCCATGGCAACTAAATTTCTATATCTAGCCGTGACCACTGAGTTCCAAACTCAAATATTTTTTGATGTGCCTTTTGACAGCTCCAGTTGAATTAATAAATATCTCAGATTTAATATAACCTGAACAGAATTCTGTAATCCTTTCTGTTCTTAAACACAGATCAGAGAACAAAAGCAAAACCAAAACTTATTCTTAGTTCAATATTTTCCATGTCAGTTAATATCACTCTTATCCATCTCCCAAATTAGAAGTCATTCTTAATCTCTGTCCCCTCATCTTCCACATTCAGACCTTTAGCACATGCTCTCAATTATTCTTCCAAACCATACTTCCTATCTATCGTCTTTATTTCTTCTTTCTGCTATCATTCTAAGCCAAATCACTTACATCTCTCACCTGGATTACTTGGGAGCCTGATATTTGATGTCCTCGCTTCCACTCCTTCCCCCTTATAATAAGTTCTCTATATACCAGCTAGAGGTACATCTTTAAAATGTAAATCTCAGTATGTTGCTCATATCACTTCCTGGCTTAAAGACCTCCAATGGTTATCCATTGCACTTAGAATAAAAACCAGCTCTTCACTATCAGCTCCCATAATCTATAGGATCTCAGGCTCGCTTACATGTCTGATTTCATTGTCTGCCAATTCCTGCTCTACTGATTATGTTCCAACCACAAAATTTTGGTTTCAGTTGCTTAAAAAAGCCAAGCATGCTTTACCTTGGTGCTTTGCCCCAAGACTATGTTACTAAAGATTGGGAGTTAAAAAAAAGAGTCACCAAGGTACTCTTGAAAAGGGGGTTCCTTCCCCAGCCTCCAAGTCAAGTAGTTTCAGAGACCTCCTCTGAGTACTCAGTGTGGGGTGGGAGGGGATGAAGAATACAGAAGCTGCTGCCTGACTTTCATTTGAAGATGTCTGAAGGCTAATAACCTGATAGTGGAGGAGTAGAGAATATTACAGAAAAAGGAAGTTGGGCTTCCACTGATGGAAGTATAGTGTGAATTTCCCAGTGGGGTTAGTCAGCCCTTGAAGAAGGACAGGATTTGAAATTGAACCCTGTCTGGAGGGGCAAGGTATCCTCAACAGACTGTCTTTGTGGAATGGACTGCTGAAAGCCAGGGGTTGAAGGGCTATCATGAGCATTCAGCTGGAAAGAACATTTCCCATACCAGGAAATCCTTAGTGAAAGGTTAACAGCAACAGTAGTGCTCTGGACTGAATTGTGTCCCCCTAAAATTCATCTATTGCAGCTCTGACTCTACCTGGAGATGAGGCTTTGGTAGATGAGGTAAGTTTAGATGGGGTCCTGAAGGTGGGGTCCTCATGACGAGATTAGTGTCCTTATAATAGAGACATTATAAGAGAGACACTAGAAAGTGGTCTCTCTCTCTCTATCTCTGTGCAATGTGAAGACACAAAAAGAAGGAAGCCACTTACAAGCTAGGAAGCGAGCTCTCACCAGAAACCAACCATGCTGGCACCTTGGTCTTAGAATTCTAGCCTCTGTAAATGTGAGAAAACAAATTTCGGTTCTTTGTCAGCAAACTATGAAATTTTGTTATGGCAGCCAGAGTTAAGTGGTTTCCATTTAAAGATAAAAATTTTCTATAAGAGAAAGAACCCATTATTTATCATTTGTCAGACTCAAAGAGATAATACCATCCTAAAACTTGAAAGGCAGCTAAGATTTTACTCTTTTCATGTAATCCTACCTCCTTTGCTTGATCTGGCTGGGCTTGAAATGGCACCTAGTGAGTTGGGGAGGAGACAGTACACGGAAGAGGAAGAATCTGACCAAAATCCCCTGCTACTTCCAGGGGATTCTCTGAGTCTGAGTCATGCCTAAACTAGAGGAAAAGAGAATCTTTAAATTGGATAACAGATTAAAGGTTTTTTTTAAAATTAAATAACTTCAAGCTTTTCCACACATGAAAAAAGATGAGAAAAATAATAAGATCCACCTAAGATTTGATCCAGAGTCAAGGAAGAACTATTAAACAAAGTCAGCTTAAAGGGATAGTGATAAAGTTGCTTTCTGTTTTTCTCTGCAAAATACAGATTATTGAATTAACCAGATACACAATTAAAATAATGCAATACTTACCAGAGAAAAGCATGGAAATGCCCTATAGGAATACACAGATTATTGAATTAACCAGATACACAATTAAAATAATGCAATACCTACTACAGAAAAGCATGGAAATGACCTATAGGAATACACAGAAGTGGTGGGAGGGGAGAGCTTGGAACAATTCATGTTGCCTGTTGGGTCAGTAAGGCTACAGAAAGAACAGTGGCTTTGAGCTGGGCCTTTAAAAATGAATAGAACATTCTAAGATATAAAAGGGGGGAGGAAGATAAAGACATCCCAAGAGGGGTAAATAATGTAGCCAAAGGAAGAGAAATTTGAGTGTCCCTCAGGGCTCATGGAATGGTGCTTAGTCAAACAAGGCTAGAGAATAAGGTGTTTGTGGCAGAGAAAGTTGGAACCAATTCTGCCAAGGTAGGCTGGGGCCACCTGTGCCTTGTTAAGTAATGTAAACTTGAACGATAGATGTAATGGAGAGTCACTTAAGATTTTTTAACAGAGAAGTGACCTTGAAAATTATGTGCATGTAGTAGTAAAGGAGATTACTAATGGGACACATACAGAGAGATTAAAGTGGGAGGACTGAGAATGGAACCTGGGGAAAACTCTCCTGTATAAGTTGAGCAAAGGAAGAGGATCCATTGAAAAGTCAAGGAGGAGTCATAGAGGGAGAGAAAACCCAGAAATACAGGGTCATAGAAACCCAATGAGAAGAGTGTGTTTAAGAGGGAAGTGGACAATGTCAAATCCTGCAAAGAGATTACAGGAAAGATGACTGAGAAGAGATCACAAGTTCCAAACTTGTATTTTAATTTCCGTATTTAGAAAGTAAAGACCATTTTTCAAGTATGGTGTTGCAAAACAAACAAAATGAAACCACACAAAACTAAACACTAAGTTCTAGGAAATCCAGATTTTTCAAAAGTAACTAATAAAGATTTAAATTATTTTTTGCACCCTTAGAGAATCATAGAGTATGATGAGTATGCTGTGAACCATAAAGTATGCTGTGAAACTCAGAGGATTTTTTGTTTTGTTTTGTTTACATTGTTTTACATTTCCTCCAATTTTAAAGAGTCATCCCAAGATTTGGTAACTGAATATATAATAAATTTTTTAAAAGTCGTGCAAAATTGTCATTTCTCCAAAAGTTATATTAAAATAGTAGAAATAAAGTCCTTTCTTTATATATAAATGTAACTGGGATTTTACAGCCAGGGGGACCTTCGTGTCATTTAGTACATCCTCCCCACGCAGCACCCCCAATTCTGTTTTGCAGATGAGGAAACTGAAGTTCAGAGAGGTCAAAGGACTTTCTCAATGTTACTTGGATAGTTATTGACAGAAATGGGAATAGAAATCAAGTCTCATGATACCTTTTTTTTTTTTTTTTTTTTGTTGTG